>NC_053165.1:30801686-31019186 GCF_016835505.1 Polypterus senegalus
ACGAACGTGAGTGGAGTGATTTGTGTTTTTAAACGTAGCTGTTGTTCTTTATTACTTGTTAAGTTTGTTAATGAACATGTCTTGTCTTTACTTTGTTGAAATATTATTAAAGTGCGTCTCTCGCGCGCTGACAGTTAAACCTTAGCGCTATGATGACAGAGCGACTGAATATAGGCTACAGAAATGTTTCATTGTTTTTTGTTTAGCCTACTAAGTGCGTTCTTTAAAAAATGCCTGACAGAATTCTGTGGCACTGAGACATTGTTTGAGTCTTTTGTCTATTGAAGAAATTCAAAGTGGTCTTTTTGACCAACACGTCAAACTTTGTGGGAGAGTATTCAGCGTTACCATCCAGACACTGACAGCGGCTCGGCTGTGGAGATTCAGGGCTCCCAGTTGAAACTGCAAACATAATCTGTACACTGGGGATTCCACTGACAACTACTTGTTGTGGTCCAGTGCTTTTTGCACATTTGTTTTGATAGAAATATTAGAGAACTACATGGTTTATTTATGTATGAAGTGTCGTTCCACACTTTATCAGAGGTTGTCTTGACACTAATATTTAAAAGTGAAATGTGTGTGTAAAAGCTGAACGCACTGTCTCCTCATTCATCAAAAAATTCAAGACAAAATGGTGTTTGTTGGTTTTTTGGAGTCTGTGTCTGTACAAGAAAACTGACGTGTATTGTGTGGCCTGCTGGGTTAGACTTGGGATTCCAGCCTGAATAAGCCTCCTGGATATGGGGGTGGATACTTGAGGAGTAAACCGCAAGACAATGATTATATTTTTTATATTATGTACATTAAAGAACCACCACCAACAAATAAAATTAATAACATGTTAAACAATTATTATAAAAGTAAAGTTGAATAAATTGGACTCTCCAGCTGCATGAGTAAAAGGTAAAGTACCACTTCTGGTGAACGGAAATAGCCCAAAAGCTGATAGAAATCTACGGTTTGTACCCAATACTTGTATGCAAAATTTGGGTGACCTGAGTGAAAGCATACTCAAGTTATTGTGTACTGTACACACACAAAGACATAATTCCAACAATGGGATTTTTGGACACTCAAAAAATCTCGAAATCGAATTTTTGAAGGATTCCAATACTTTCCCCATATTTCATATACAAGAAAGTAAAAACAATACTGTAAAGATATACATGCAAATGAAGTTCAGAGTGAAACTCGGTGCAAGAAATGCTGAAATAAATACTTAAAAAACAAGTATTGAAAAACAGTATTGCAAGACCCTGGGAGCCCTGGGGGGTGCGGTGCCCAAGCTGATTAAGCTGAATTAACCATTTGTGAGCTTTACAGCCTGTGGGGATATAAACTATTCTTATATCTGCTTGTGTTGACATATATTCATTTATAATGCCTGGCCAATGGAAGAAGTTCAAAAAGGTTGTGGCCTGGATGTAAGGGCACTGTGATGTTTTTCCCTTCCCGTTTCATGACTCTGGAATAGTACAAGAGGTCCTGTAAGTGGGCAGACTGGCGCCAATGAGATTTTTGGCAGACCTATTTGCTGTAGACTGTTTTTGTCATGTTTAGTCATCTATCCAAACCGCTCAATGACTGCTGTGTACAACTGAATCAGCAGCTTCTGTGAAAGGCTGAATTTCCTCAGCTGTCGCAGGAAGTACATTCACTGTTGTGCCTTTTTTTATGATAGACCCTACATTTTGACTTAATTACAAACTATTGTCTTTTGGAAGCCATTCTCTTTAATTGTGATTTTCTCATTAATTTGTTCCTTATCTGTGCTCCAGTAATTCCCGGCTTCTATCATCTTGTATTTGAGTAATTCAATAACTCTTTAGGTTAGGTTACACTTTAGATACTGCCAACATGCATCTATTACTTATTTACTGTTACTTAACAAGACCTTAACAAAGGCTTCTTCTGGTGTTCATAAGATTGAGCAACACCTGGCAAGGACAGGAGTTATTCTGAACAGTCAGCATGGGTTCAGAAGAGGGAGGCTGTGTTTTACTAACATGTTGGAATTCTATGAGGAGGCAACAAAAGGATACGATCAAAGTGGAGCTTATGATATTATTTATCTGGACTTTCAGAAAGCATTTGATAAGGTGCCACATGAGAGGTTGGGCATCAAGTTAAAAGAAGTGGGAGTTCAGGGTGATGTTTTTAGATGGGTGCAGAATTGGCTGAGACACAGGAAGCAGAGGGTGATGGTGCGAGGAACCTCATCAGAACTGGCCGATGTTAAGAGTGGTGTCCACAGGGGTCAGTGCTAGGGCCGCTGCTATTTTTAATATATATAAATGATTTAGATAGGAATATAAGTAACAAGCTGGTTAAGTTTTCAGATGATACCAAGATAGGTGGATTAGCAGATAATTTGGAATCCGTTATATCATTACAGAAGGACTTGGATAGCATACAGGCTTGGGCAGATTTGTGGCAGATGAAATTTAATGTCAGTAAGTGTAAAGTATTACACATAGGAAGTAAAAATATTAGGTTTGAATACACAATGGGCGGTCGGAAAATCGAGAGTACGCCTTATGAGAAGGATTTAGGAGTCATAGTGGACTCTAAGCTATCAACTTCCCAACAGTGTTCAGAAGCCATTAAGAAGGCTAACAGAATGTTAGGTTATATAGCACCTTGATGTGTGGAGTACAAGTCACAGGAGGTTATGCTCAACCTTTATAATGCACTGGTAAGGCCTCATCTTGAGTACTGTGTGCAGTTTTGGTCTCCAGGCTACAAAAAGGACATAGCAGCACTAGAAAAGGTCCAGAGAAGAGCGACTAGGCTGATTCCAGGTCTACAGGGGTTGAATTATGAGGAAAGATTAAAAGAGCTGGGCCTTTACAGTTTAAGCAAAAGAAGATTAAGAGGTGACATGATTGAAGTGTTTAAAATTATGAAGGGAATTAGTACAGTGGATCGAGACTTGTATTTTAAAATGAGCTCATCAAGAACACGGGGACACAGTTGGAAACTTGTTAAGGGTAAATTTCGCACAAACATTAGGAAGTTTTTCTTTACACAAAGAACGATAGACACTTGGAATAAGCTACTAAGTAGTGTGGTAGACAGTAAGATGTTAGGGACTTTCAAAACTCGACTTGATGTTTTCTTGGAGGAAACAAGTGGATAGGACTGGCGAGCTTTGTTGGGCTGAATGGCCTGTTCTCGTCTAGATTGTTCTAATTCTAATTCTAATAACACTTACAAATCATCAGTAGCATGGCTGCAACCTGTGGTTGAATTACATATGAATATGAAGGAATCACCAGTCTTATATTGCAGTATGCAATATCAAGAGGAACAGGTCTCACCTAAGCCACCTCTGACTGTTCCAATGTGAAGTTATTTTAGCAGGCCAATCGCACAGATGAATAAACACTTTACTGATGCTGTGTAAGTGTTATGAACATCAAAAGAAGCCTTTTGTAAGGTCTTATTCGACCAGAGTAAATGAGTAATATATGCACTTCTGCAGAATCTAAACGAAAAGTGTTACCAACAGTTCAAGTCACCCTGCCCTCCATACACTGTGCCCTTGGCATGGTAGATCAGCGTATGAGCCTCAGTGATCCTCAGAGTTGTTTTATCAAGGGCCATGTGTGCCTGATAGAGTTACCTATGAAAAGGAGTCAAAAGGAACCAGATGTCCACAAAGGTCCTCAATCTATATAACTGAACCACTTTCAGAATAAAGACGCCAGACCCCTCCCAGAAGCCTGGCCTGGAGATGGTTATTTCTAAGAGTGCCTGTTCCCTGACGGATAGTAGTTTCCATCATATGCTTAAATGTATTATGTTTCTGGTTTTTGTGCATT
Organism: Polypterus senegalus; assembly: GCF_016835505.1. NCBI lineage: Eukaryota > Metazoa > Chordata > Cladistia > Polypteriformes > Polypteridae > Polypterus > Polypterus senegalus. Next base: position 30,805,514 of record NC_053165.1, read on the forward strand.
TTCAGTGATGTTACTTGTGAACAGCTAGGTCCATTCAGTCGGTGTTTAGGCCTTTTAAGTACTTCAGTGGTTCACTTACAATGGGTCCTGAAATCTGAGTTCTTTTCTGTCCCAAAAGGTGATCCAATGCTCCATAAATCAGTGCCTCTCTGATCTACATGTTACTGTATGATATCCTCCATCTTAGTGTGTGGCCCTGGTGGAATTTCATAGATCAACACTTTTCCAGTTCACGTTTGCACATTTATCTTGTATAATTTAAGTCCTTAATCTTTCTCACTTGCAGATTAAACTGTCAGATGTAAACTTCATACTTTCTTTTTAACTCTTTCTACTGCAAAACAGCCTCAAGGTCAGATGCTCAGTTAGTTCATTTATATAGCACACTTGAATGTGGCTTTATTTGTTGCATTTTCTTACCACTTTAAGAATTGAACAAACAGAAATTAATAAACTTTCAGCTTCCCAGATGGCCATATGTGCTTACTACAGCCACTTGGCACTGGCATCCACACTCTCTCACAAACTCAAAGTAAAAAAATAGCAAAATCCTTTCGAAAAGAAAAATGTGGTCACTGTTTTTATTATGTATTAACAAATGTTAATTACGAAATGATTGAAAGTTATACACAAATACCACCTCACTAAATTTTCGATCAATGAATTGCCAAGTAAGCCAAAGACTATGTTTCACTAACATTGCAGTAAAGTTCCTATTGTTATATGAGTTATTTCTAACTGGACTTTCGTGACATTTGCTAAACTGTATTACAATCACATTACATTAAAGCATTTGAATATGTATATTTAACAATGAAAAATATTTTTAAATACAGACAAAATGAACTTCCCAATTATGCTTGGATTATCTTATTTGTTTTGGATTACTAAGATGATTTCACATATTCACTGTATGGTAAGGAACAGAGATGAGAATTAACATACAGCTAGTAACTGGACCAGGCTGCAGATCACTTGTTTTACAAAATTAGTTCACAAATACATAACAAAAAACAATAATGAAAATTTATATTCATTCTATTTTTGTTGCATATGTAACCTGTCCCAGCAGGTAGGTAGAAATCTTGACAGTTTGTACACCAACACTTAGCTTAAAGATTCAGTTTACAGCTGTCGATTAACCTAAGAGACATGTCTTTAGGGTGTGAGGGGAAACCTCATTAAATGGAAAATCAACACAGTGACCTGAAGAACATAAACTTGGCTTTAAATAACAGAGCTAATAATCAATCTCTGATTCAAGAGTTTTGATGCAGCTACACTAAATGCTGTATCACTAAGCTGTCCTAGTTTATTCAATAAAACAAACAAAAATAAATGTACATGTCCAGAACATGACCTTCCCTACATAAACCTCTGATTTTCATAGTAAAATATTTAACAGCAGTATTTCAGTAATTGCAATAAAATGGAAGAATCTGATATTATACTCTCTCGGTTTAAAATATTATTGTCAAGAACAAACACTTTTTCAAAGCTTATGAGGACCGATTTGGTGTGGGATCCTAGGAAAAAAGTAACAAACAATGTTACCATTCGACTGGATTAAGTAGTTTCTTTTTTGGGTTATCCTGTCCACAGACTCACAACGTGACACACACGGACACACAGACATAGAAAGACATCACTCTAAAAGTGGTTAAATCTTGTACAGGGATAATACATGTAAATTCATTGAATATATAAAGTCAAAATATTTACCTTCCCAATATTAATATCTATGGTATATATAGGAAAAATAAAAAATGCAAAACATATATGATCATAAATCATATTTACTAAAATTTAAAAAAAATATTCATTGGGTTGTTTTCCCAACATACAGAAGGAAATCTTTACCAAATCAAAACAAATAGCAGCGACTGAAAATTGTAATATGTAAGAGAAGACTGGAGTTTTCTTTTCTCCTGAACATGATGCAGTTTAATAAAGTTAAAATTATTTTACTAAAGCATACACACAACTTTGGTCTAATATACAAGATAAAACTATGTCCATACTCAGGAGCACCAATTATTTAAAAGAAAGTGGAATCCATCCATCCATTTACTAACCCGCTGAATCCAAATACAGGGTCACGGGGGTCTGCTGGAGCCAATCCCAGCCAACACAGGGCACAAGGCAGGAACCAATCCTGGGCAGGGTGCCAACCCACCGCAGGACACACACAAACACACCCACCACACACTAGGGCCAATTTAGAGTCGCCAATCCACCTAATCTGCATGTCTTTGGATTGTGGGAGGAAACCGGAGTGCCCGGAGGAAACCCACGCAGACACGGGGAGAACATGCAAACTCCACGCAGGGAGGACCTGGGAAGCGAACCCGGGTCTCCTAACTGCGAGGCAGCAGCGCTACCACTGCGTCACCGAGCCGCCTAAGTGGAATATAAATATTAAAATAAAATGAATGAATCCTTAAGAACCAAATGCTATCAAATTACTTTCAAATATTACTGCTCTTATAACATACGCCAGATAATAAAAAATAAAAATGCTGTTGTAAAAAACTCTTCAACTTCCCATTTTATTGCATGATCAGTCCTTGAGAATCCAGTTAGATTGGTTTGCCTTTGGCTATGTGCTTTATTCCATGTGATCGGCATGTGAAAGGAGTTCCTCTTAGTGTGACAGCCAGCTTATCTTTAAGGCATGATACAGTTTTAAGCTTGCTTAAATCACAACACCATTCTTGAATTAGCTGATGATACTGTATGATCCACAGGAAAACTAAGATTTGGGGCATTTCTCATGATTCAAAATCAGCAACACAAATTTTTAGCTGACAAATTGTAGTTCTGTCAGTATTTTTCAGAGAAAAAATGAATCTCAAATATTTCTTAGTATAGAATTAAAAGCAAAGCACAAAACAAGTACAGACAGAGGCCGAAGCTCATGAAGCTTTTCATACCATTAACTGCTTTGTAAAGGCATTTTTTGGCAACAACAAAAGGCACTTTGTAAATTAAAACAAGCTTGAATGCAGGCAAATTGTGAAGATGAAGGGGGTGGAGGGAGGTAACAGTTAAAAAATACACTTCACTAAAATGGACACATCAGCAGGTCTTCACCTGATCCCAGAACACCACTTGAGGACATAGAAGTATCTGAAACTGATACCCTCAGTAGTTTTAGGAAAGGTTACATATATATCAAAACGACACAAATGTTTTAACAGTGTTCAAAGAGAATTACCGACAGTAATATTTAATCATTTACTGCTGATAAATCCCTTCAAGCTCAACATACAGAAATCAAAATGATCCAAACAGCCAGCATCATACTTATAATAAGCAAGATTTTCAAATATTTTTTGAAAAAAGTTAGATCTTAATCTAGCAAGAACATATAAATTGTAAAGTCACTGTATATCTGAACATCACAGAAGTAATTAAAATGGAAAAAGTGCATAATTTGAAATGTACTGTAGGACTCTGCTAAGAGGTGTGCAAGTATGCAAACAAAATGCCTAATTATTCAGTTAATTACAGTAATGCCAAACAGCAGTAAAGTATGTTTTGAAAAAAATATACAAAATTCACCTAAAAAGATTGTGTATCATTTTACATTACTATGAGCACAAAAAGTAACCTATTGTACAGCATCCAGCTATTGGAGAAAAGTGGACTCTTGAAAGTCTGGGCTCGTCTCTTCATACTGGCTAGGTGACAAAAGATGCCCAGGATAACCATAAACAAGGTCATAATTATTCTGAATAATGCGGTAAACATCCTTTGGAATGCTGAGGCTATCATGAAGAATAATAATTAAAATCTGTTTAAAAAAATGAAAATGCGAAAAAGCAAAAACCAATATCAAACCTGAACAGCCATCAAAGTACTGCAATACCCACATGCCATTCATTGTTGTTAACAGTTTTGTTGCCCAAGAGCTGCTTGTAAACCACCGTAGTATTAAAGTCCTCAGAGGCTGTGTTTTTTTAGTCACTTTTAGACAGCTCCTCCTGAGCTGCTCTGAGCCAGCGGCCAACCTGATTTGCAATTTCCTAGATAAATAAATACACATACAGTATATACATATTTAGATGTACACACATAACTAAATTTTAATTACACAGGAGAGGCTCCACTTCATGCAAGTAACAATTCCCTGTAATCTCCACATGTAAACAATACTACTTACCAATCGTGCCATCTTAAGGGGAAAGGTGTCTGTTGGCCTTGCAGAGTTCATATTGGCACAGTGAGAGGTCCCATTAATAAGAATGGCCAACTCAGATCTGCTTTGGTTGCTAAGAACACTCAGTGCATGCCATGGGTCAATATCCCCTAAGAGGCATTAAGAGGGTACAGTGAGAAAAAGAACCAGGAAACCGACAAAACTAATTCAGTTGCATATTATAAGTATGTACCATTGACAAAGAGGATCCTGCTGGATTTCGGGTGGTCAGCTCCATAATATTCATTGGTAAAATGCACTGATTCATCCACACTGGACAATGGGACACCAAAGACTTCCTGGCAGAGCTGTACCTGTGACTGCAGTGTCATAAGAGGAGAGAAGGGGCATCGGGAGTCCTCACAAGTCTGGTCTGAAATGATAAGAGAAGCACAGGTACAAAATCAATTGTCTCACTTATGTCTCACATGAGAGCTTCATCCATTTCAAATGCCTGCATCACAAACTGTAAGGTCCTGTCATCTATTTTTATTTTTGCAGACTTCTCTCATAGAAAGTCTACTCAGTCCAACCGCATGCATACACTTACATACAAGTCTTAGTGATTTTCACTCTTTTCCACGTACTCTGTTTTGCAGCCAAGAACATCTCTCTCTCTCTCTCTAAAAAGAAAGTGTATAGACTGATAGGGTGGACATGAACAACACTCACAGTAGCCAAATTCTGTGCAGGTCTGATAGTACCATTGTCGTTCTCCAGCACCACTTGGAGATAAACTAGTGTTACGCATGACAAGCAGCTCCATCTGGTATGAATTGTCCAGACATTTAATTCCTTCCCTCTCCAGGTACCTCTTAGGGAGAAAAGCCAGGACAGTGTTAGACATAGTATACTCTACAGTGGATATGCACCAGGAAGATGATATTGCACATACCTGAAGGATTCGAATAAGCTGTATGTAGCTGGGTCCACTGGTCATTATATTGCAGACATCTGCAATGTTGCTTCCAGTAATCTCCTGGTCATACTGCACTGCTCCCATAAAAATGTCTGCCAGATTGGAGACTAATTGAGACTGGTCCTCTGGCAGACTAAGATTTCCACAGGAAAAAAAGTCCTTCTCCAGCACAGAAAGATTTCCAGCCTCAAGCATCTTATCCACAACTTGGAATGCTTTTCGAACAGCCTGGAGACACTGGAAAAGAGAAGTCTATTACTGCAACTACCAATTTACAGGCATGCCTAAAGTTAATTTATGCTCCCCACAAGCGTCGTATTTTGAGAGCCAGGCCATTAAAAATCAACCAGTAGAAATACGAAAATCCCTTTTACCCTAACTCTAACAATGAAGGGAGCACTACTAACCTCCTTAGAGCCGCCAACTACTGGATTGGACAGGCTGGCAGCCACTACCTGAAAAATATTATAACTATGAATGAATACAAGAACAGATGAAAATGAAATTTGACAAGTGGGTATTATTCACATGAGAGACATAAAAATGACAAAATGGAGGACCGTGGACTGTGTTAAATATAGCACTCCTTCAGTAACCAATACCTGATTGTAACCAGTGAAATCCAATTGGGCTCTGACTGGTGCTGATGATGATACAGCAGCATAAACTAGGTGTGGAAACTGAAAGAAAAGAGAAAGGTACACTGGTTAGAAAAAAACAGGGCAAAAGACTTGAATAACGTCCAACAAAACCAAATCTGTCACCTTAAGTCGGAACCAGGCTGACAGAGAACCAGGATAGGAGCCCCCAAAGCAGATCCACTTGTTGCTGTTGCTCATATTGTACTGCTGAGTGATGAAGAGATGAAAGGAAGCAAGATCTGCCAACCTGCAAGGCAGGAGAACAACAAATTAATAAGAAAGTTGAAAGCATTATACTGTATAAACCTTAATATCTGAGGCCAAAACTCACGCCTGCTGACTGGACAGGAAGTGAATGTTCTCATCAGTCAGTCCATCTTCATTAAGGCTAACTCCATAATACCGGTGCTCCAAAGCAACTAGTAATGCCTTATACTGCTGTGCCATCTCAACATGGTGTCCTGCAAGGGAAAGTGAAACACAAAGTAATATTAAACTAGAAAGCTGCAAACTCTCTGTCTTTTAACAAAGTTTGAATTTGTTCATATGTTAAGAAATAGTTTACTTAATTTAAAATGTATTTGTATAGCTAATGTGATGGTTACCACAATGATACACATAGAAAAGTCATTTTCAGTGGCCTTAAGTGACCTTGTCAAAAAGTGCGGACACTCTTAGGCCATCCACAAATCAAGAAGGGCACCAATGAAGCCAAAATGCCAACAAGAGGAAATATTAGTGTTTTCTATAAAAATAAGAAAGGATTAGATTAGAAGTAGAATAAAGTACACGGTAGTGTAAACAATAAACACCCAATACCTTCTGGTTATCACCCATGGACTGACTATCCATTGGGCAGTCACATGTGCCCACTTCTCACTTGACTACACAACAGCCCAAGAGCTAAGCACACCCTTTACCTCCTGCTTTCCTTTCTAACTCTCCAATGTCTGGCCACTCTTCCCCATGCTAATCAAGTGCCCTTTCCAACCATCCTCCAAACTCCACATTTAGTAAAACTGTCACTACCTGATTTGTTCCCCCTGCCCGATTTGCACCTCACACGTGGAACACTTTTATGCAGTTGTGCATTACTTTGAATTGTTCAATGCTGTCAGGTCTGAACTACAGATGTGTGCTATTTTACAGCATTACCTGAAAGCTTGTTTCAGTTTGGGATTGTATTGAGGTTGGCTTTACCTTTATTGGGAAATAAAGATTTTCATATAAGTTTTCAGGTTTGCAACATATTGAAAGAATATTTTCAACAGATAGAATCATATTGTAGTTTGCAGAAAATTAAGCAAAGTCAACTCCAGTGTGTGTACAAAAATTTTAATAATCAAACATATGCTGCCTATGTTAACATTTGTGTTCCTTGTGACATATAGCCGATTGATGATAGAGATCATAATAAAAAGGGATTTACAGAGGTAATAGTCTCCAGTATCAAATACAGTGAAAATGCTCTGTCATGTGTTGTAAAATATTTGTGCATGCATTAGAGGCTGGGTAATACAGTAAACAGTCGTGCTATGCACCTGCATGAAAATGTTGCACATCATTGTATAGGTAACTTTTCAGTTTTGATTCTATGAACCTCCAGCAATGGGTCCAAACAAAATATAATTAAACTCCTGTGGATTATTATGTTTGCAGATGACATTGTGATCTGCAATGAGAGTATGGAGCAGGTTGAAGAGCTTAGAGAAGTGGAGATACAGTGGTGTGAAAAACTATTTGCCCCCTTCCTGATTTCTTATTCTTTTGCATGTTTGTCACACAAAATGTTTCTGATCATCAAACACATTTAACCATTAGTCAAATATAACACAAGTAAACACAAAATGCAGTTTTTAAATGATGGTTTTATTATTTAGGAGAAAAAATCCAAACCTACATGGCCCTGTGTGAAAAAGTAATTGCCCCTTGTTAAAAATAACCTAACTGTGGTGTATCACACCTGAGTTCAATTTCCGTAGCCACCCCCAGGCCTGATTACTGCCACACCTGTTTCAATCAAGAAATCACTTAAATAGGAGCTGCCTGACACAGAGAAGTAGACCAAAAGCACCTCAAAAGCTAGACATCATGCCAAGATCCAAAGAAATTCAGGAACAAATGAGAACAGAAGTAATTGAGATCTATCAGTCTGGTAAAGGTTATAAAGCCATTTCTAAAGCTTTGGGACTCCAGCGAACCACAGTGAGAGCCATTATCCACAAATGGCAAAAACATGGAACAGTGGTGAACCTTCCCAGGAGTGGCAGACGGACCAAAATTACCCCAAGAGCGCAGAGACGACTCATCCGAGAGGTCACAAAAGACCCCAGGACAACGTCTAAAGAACTGCAGGCCTCACTTGCCTCAATTAAGGTCAGTGTTCACGACTCCACCATAAGAAAGAGACTGGGCAAAAACAGCCTGCATGGCAGATTTCCAAGATGCAAACCACTGTTAAGCAAAAAGAACATTAGGGCTCGTCTCAATTTTGCTAAGAAACATCTCAATGATTGCCAAGACTTTTGGGAAAATACCTTGTGGACTGATGAGACAAAAGTTGAACTTTTGGAAGGCAAATGTCCGTTACATCTGGCGTAAAAGGAACACAGCATTTCAGAAAAGAACATCATACCAACAGTAAAATATGGTGGTGGTAGTGTGATGGTCTGGGGTTGTTTTGCTGCTTCAGGACCTGGAAGGCTTGCTGTGATAGATGGAACCATGAATTCTACTGTCTACCAAAAATCCTGAAGGAGAATGTCCGGCCATCTGTTCGTCAACTCAAGCTGAAGCGATCTTGGGTGCTGCAACAGGACAATGACCCAAAACACACCAGCAAATCCACCTCTGAATGGCTGAAGAAAAACAAAATGAAGACTTTGGAGTGGCCTAGTCAAAGTCCTGACCTGAATCCAATTGAGATGCTATGGCATGACCTTAAAAGGCGGTTCATGCTAGAAAACCCTCAAATAAAGCTGAATTACAACAATTCTGCAAAGATGAGTGGGCCAAAATTCCTCCAGAGCGCTGTAAAAGACTCACTGCAAGTTATCGCAAACGCTTGATTGCAGTTATTACTGCTAAGGGTGGCCCAACCAGTTATTAGGTTCAGGGGGCAATTACTTTTCACACAGGGCCATGTAGGTTTGGAGTTTTTTTTCTCCCTAAATAGTAAAACCATCATTTAAAAACTGCATTTTGTGTTTATTTGTGTTATATTTGACTAATGGTTAAATGTGTTTGATGATCAGAAACATTTTGTGTGACAAACATGCAAAAGAATAAGAAATCAGGAAGGGGGCAAATAGTTTTTCACACCACTGTATGCTTCATGAAGGAGAGGAATGAAGGTCAATAGGACCAAGACAGAGTACATGTGTGTGAATGAGAGGGAGGTCAGAGAAATGGCGAGGATGCAGAGAGTAGAGTTGGCAAAGGTGGATGAGTTTAAATCCTTCAGATCAACAGTATAGAGTAACAGAGAGTGTGGAAGAGAGGTGAAGAAGAGAGTGCAGGCAGTGTGAAATGGGGATAGATGAGTGTCAGGAGTGATTTGTGACAGATGGGTACCAGCGAGAATGAAAGGGAGGGTCTACAAAACAAGAGTGAGACCAGCTATGTTATATGGGTTGGAGACGCTGGCACTGACAAAATTACAGGAGACAGAGCTGGAGGCGGCAGAGTCAAAGATGTTAAGATTTGCATTGGGTGTGACAAGAATGGACAGGATTAGGAACAAGTACATTAGAGAGTCAGCTCAGGTTGGATGGTTTGGAGACAAAGCCAGGGAGGCGAGATTGTGTTGGTTTGGACATGTGCAGAGGAGAGAGGCTGGGGGATGGAGCCACCAAGGAAGAGGGAAAGAGGAAGGCCTTAGAGGAGGTTTATGGATGTGGTGAGAGAGGATATGCAGATGATGGGTGTGACATAGCAAGATGCAGACAACAGGAAGATATGGAACAAGAAGATCTGCAGTGGCAACCCCTAACAGAAACAGCCAAAACGAAGAAGACAAAGAAGAAGACATAAGAATGGTCCTGTGAAGGACAGGCACCCTGTTCTAGGTTGATTGCTGCCTTGCTCACAGTGCTAAAAGCATATGCTCTAGCACCGTGTGAACTTGAATTTGGTCTGAGAATGATATATTATGTTGTGTTAGAATTGTTCCGAATTGGAAGAAGTGGATTTCAAAATGATAGCTGTCATATATTAATATTTAAAATATGGTGCTGCCAGAGAAACTATTAGCTGACCACAACACTTTGAAGAATAATACAAATTTAGAAAATGGTTAGCTATATATATGAATAGATGGATGGAACTGTGACTTAGTATTGCAAAGTGACTACAATGAGCACAGACTACATCAGTGTGAAACAAAACAAGTAGATTAATATAAACAGTGTGGTGTAATGGTTAAGGCTTTGGAGTTCAAACCCTGAGGTTGTGAGTTCAAATTCTGCTACTGACACTTTGTGACCATGAACAAGTCACTTCACCTGCTTGTGCTCCAATTGGAAAAAATAAAAGAAATGTAACCAATTGTATCTGAGATGTTGTAGTTTGCCTGGGATAATGGTGTGAGCCAGATAATTAGTAAAAATAAACTAAATTATTTTGCATTATTTATTTTGATATATGCTGGTAGTGGGCTGGGGTGATCCCTAAACTCGGGATTCTTAAAGTTCAGTCTTCCAGGGCTACAGGTGTATATGTCAGCCTAATTTGTTAATTTGTAGCTAATTATTACTGTTGAAGCAGTTATGGCTCAAGGCTCATTTTTGTGCTTTATTTTAGTTAACAGTAAATGCAGCAATTAGAAGCAATGAGAAATAATTCATTTCTTTTCATTTTCTTAACCAGCTGCTAATTAACAATGAGAGGCAAAAGACAAAGGAGCCAGCAGTTCACAGTCTAACTTTGTCCCATTCACACCTGTGTATGTGCATTATGAATTATCTGTTTTACTAACATATTTGGAAATAAACTGAAGAGGAAAGAGTGAAGAACTGAGAATTGTTATATCTTCCCTGAGCCAGAAATTATGCAAATGATCAACCTCAGCAAGGAAAACCCTACAGCACAATATAAAAATGACATGACATAGGAAACTAAAAACACAAACAAACCATAAACTTCCCCGTGACCCCGTGTTAGGATATATCGGGTTGGAAAATGACTGACTGAGTGACTAAAACCATAAAATTAGATAAAAAGTTCTGCTATTGGTAAGGATTGACTTCTAATTAATCAATTAGGCTTGAACAAAAACCTGCAGACTCTGAGGTCCTTCAAGACTGAACTTCAGAACCCCTGCCCTAAAGCATTAAAGATAAAGCACCAACTAATCCAGGAGAAAGGACTAGGGCACTCTCATACATAATTTATGCTCACTCAAATAGGGTCTATTTAGAGTTGAGTTGTGCATAATTTTAGGATATATGACAAAACCCAGGTACTCAGGAAAAATCCAAAAAGACACAGGGAGAATATACAAACTTCACGCAGACAGTGAGTAGACCAGACTTTGAACTTGGGTCCTTGTAAGTACAGTGCTAACTACTGTACAATCATGCAACTCAGGTTAATAAACTATCAAAATGAAAATACCAAAAATAAGCCCATGTAGACAGTAAATGAAATATATCACATATATAATATAATGAGCTATGGCCCTCAAATATTAAGGCACAAATGTTACATGACAGACCACATCTAGTTCAGGGTTTGGTGACTGAAGAGATAGAGTGGCAAAAGGAAACATAAAAACTAAATAAAAATAGGCAGTGTGTGGTACTTACCATACTGAACAGAGTATGGAGAGAGGGATGCTTCGCCACCAATGTACAAAAACACAGGTCCATGGGGCTTCTGCCAGTAGGCATCATTCACATAATATCTCTAAGGAAGGAGACAGTATATTACCAGCTGGCTAGTGCTATATTACTGTTTACATCAAAGGCTATCAGCTACTTTTTTACCTGCTTGAATGTCCGCTTTTCCTGCCTGTTGAAGTGGTCCAGGAGTTGAGTCAGCATCATTTCTTTGGGCATGCTCAACTGGGGGGCAAGATGCAATTGCATTCCCCTTGCTAAGTGGGAACGGGCTTCCTGCTCCTTGGACAAAAAGACCCGGCGCTGGATATGACGAAAAACATTTCCTAGAAGGAAGTGGTAAGAAAGTACATTTTGCAGAACTATCCAGTGTACATGCACACACATACACACACAGAAGCACTATGACCGCCTTAGAGTAGAGTTAAAGTAAAAAGGATGAAGAACTGAAAGAAGATCTCATGATGAAAGACACTGTTAGCCCACACAAGTCTGTCTCCCTTATCTGAATAGTTTTACCCTTAAACTGGACTTTAACTAAGATTACATTGCTGGGTCTGTTCATTTAAATGGTGTTGTGCTAACATTTTTGAGACAATACATTTTTTCAGGCACTACATGCTGACTGGAGTTTTAGCAGACAAGAGAAAATGTGTTAGGCAACCTCTGGTTAAGTGAGTTGAAGTTTGCATGGAGCGCACACTCTTGATTCTTATATAGCCGTGTGTTTGTGTGCTTGACGGCATATTCCTAGCTGTGTTAGGTTTGTATGTGTTTCTGTCTTAGGGTCAATATTGTCACATGTACAGAGTACACTGAAATTCTTACTTCCATGTTCTAATCAACATGAAACACATCACTATTGTCTGGTGCCATCATTTACAAATATAACTACTTTAACTTGAAATTTAACTACTATATAATAAAATGCTACTGAGTGTGTGTGTGTGTGTGTGTGTGTGTATGTTTGGCTTTGGTGGCTCAGTGGTAGAGTTGATAACATATACAGTATACTTAGTAACATATACAGTATACTTAGTGATCCGAAGTTTAATTCCTGATTATGAGATTATGATCTTCTTTTTTTAACTTTTTCAAAAACGGTGTTAAAATGGAGCACTTCAACAACAAAGCAAATAACGTATTGAGTGATGTTTGGTCACTGAGTTCCTCTTATGTATCTGTGTGTGACAGTAATCCACTGCCTTATGCTGCTGTCTAGAATACGCGTAACTAACACTAGCTGCCGTTGCGGTAAATGACTCGCTTGATCTGATGTGTGCATCAGTACTTCAGCGGACACTGATGGCGTATGGTTTGTATCTAACTGGCCCGTGTGTGTGTGTGTTATTATTTTACTGAGCTTTGTTATCTGTGTGTGTGAGTCAATACCGTCGAGACCGTTTGTCTCACTTTTCGAGAAGCATCTAGTATTGGAGAATGCACTTTTCAGGGGTGTCTATTGGTTATGTCGATATATGTGAATATGTCAAACTAGGCTCTGTAGATTATGGCTTCCGGTAGCTTGTCTGCTAGTGTTTCACTAGACCCTGCAGACTGAGCAGTCCGCCCAAGCCTACCCAATCTGGACCTCGCTGATAGTGTATAGCTCATTGTACACTCTATTAACTTTTAAGTATAGTAACGCCCCGGTCTCCATTTAGCCACTGTATGTTTGTTTGTGAAGTAACACTGGCCTGGGCTCACCTGACGGTGTGTTTCAGCACCTCACCTGTTCGTCTACTACCTGGTTCTGCGAACTTGTGTGCTTCACCGGTGCCAAGCCAATGTAAACGTTTGTTACTATCTCACAAGTCTACGTTCACTCCGCACGATTGTTAGTAACTCACAGGCTACGCTGTTATACGCGGTGACTTTCTCGAATACTAGAGTGATCGTTGTCGGACTGGCTGTTCCAAAGGGGGGTCCGCGCGAGAAGTCCAATCGAGTGACCCGCGTGCTCATACATAGACACGGGCGCGCGCCCGCTCATCCGTCCGTCCGCCCGCCTCTCGCTACGAGCTTGCCGCCGTTTTCCCAACAACTTACCGCCATAAACGCCGAGCAGCGTCGCCAGCAGCAGCCAAAGAGTCGGACGCAGCAGCATGCTCACAAGGCTCAGGTCTGGACTGGACTCACCGGCTCGTGACTTCCGTCAATTTTTGTACAAGATACAGACCGCCCTGCTCTCGTGCTATTGGCTGGTTTATTTTTTGTTTCGCTTTCTTCAGTTGTTTTAAGACACTTGTTCATTTTATCCATCGTCTCATTAGTTCCGCTTATTTGTAGGACATATAATATTCAGGAAACCACGATGTTAGACATACACGTATAACACACATTCCGTATATATGTAATGTACTATGTTAGCTCAAAGCTAGTTTAACTTTTGGCAGCCTTGCACTCCGGTCGTCCCCCTCACGTGGCACTTCTGTACTTTAGCGACACGTTTATGTCAGACTGAGGTTTCCCAGAAGAATAGGCACATCCTTTATCGTCTGTGAGTAAATCAGATTGGCCTTCCAGCTCTGTGACCATTAGGGCGGATGGAAATCATCAACCACCTAATTTTGCTGATTTTGTTCACTTTTATTTAATTCTTTTTAATAACACATTGTTCCTTGTATTAACACAAATCCTTAACCATATCAACCTTCAAAGTCTGCTGCTGAGACTTTGAAACTATTTCTTAAAAACATCCTAAAGATGCCTCACCTTCAGTGGGTCTTTCAGCAACTGTGGCCTTTGGTCCACTGCTGATGTCAGCAGACAGTGCCCTAGGTGTTTCAGCCCCTAATCGGTAACATTCTCCAGTTGCTGGATTAGCCCTAACCTCCTCATCAGCACATCCTTATTATCCTGTAACTTAGGAGGAGGCTCTTTTTGCCACCTCTCCAATCCTCCAAGCAGCCATCTTAACTTCTTTCTTTCTCTGACATTCCCAAGGCATGTTGACTGTGCAGGGCACTCTCTAAAGCCCAAATCCACTGAGAACAGCCACACTTGCCACTCTCTGTATTTGGTAGCTTTCCTCTTTGTTTCATCGCACCCCATATACAGGACTTTCAGTTCAATAAGGATGACCTCCCTCACCTGCCAATATCAGGCCTTCGGCATTTTTACCAGGTCCAACCTCATCTACCACCTTTTTGCAAATCTGGAGTATGTTGCTTTTTGGCTTCCCCGCTGAAGATGGCCTCTCCTCCCCACCCAGATGAACTGGATAGATGGCACTAGTGTCACATGTGTTTGTTGAGGTTTCTGTCTTGCCCACTCTACAACGTTGATGCCATCCGTATTACTCTTGAGTGAGGGCAACATTGCAGCCTGTCAGGATGTCAGCCAAACTGCCTTTCTTCCTACATAGCTTGCACGGTGGGTCTTTACTAAGCCCCCATCTTTGAAGGTTTGCGGGATGGAGGGATATCATACACTGAATTTAACAGAACAGAGATCTGGAACGGCTCCGGTCTCCAACGTAGGCACCTCATCTTCTGTTCCTTGTGATGCCAGCTCAAATGTTTTTGCTCTCCAGTTTTCCTCTTCCAGGTGTCATATTTTAGCCCGGATAATCCCTTTCCTTTTGTGTTGTGTCTGCTTTTCACCACTACTGGAAGTAGGTGCTTCCAACCCCTTTTATGCATGGGCATATAATGAAATCCTAGCCTGTGCATTTATGCAGTTGCTTGTAAGAATACAGTGCTTGGGTGCACAAAACTACAAACAATACGTGGGGAAAAATTCACATTTGCTTAGAACATCTTCAGTCCACTAGACAGCAACATCTTGTTTGCACTTCACGACTGTTAAAACCATTTTCTCTACAGATAAATTTCCTCATTAGGAGCAGCACACCTTCTCAATGACTCCTCTAGTAACTGTGGGAGAGTTCTGCACATTTCCCATGGTTCTCCCAAAAATAACATAGTTTTACCTTTGAGTGTGTAAAAAAAAAAAATCAAACTTTGTCTTCCACATCTACTGCCCAACAGAGGAACTCCTGAGCGTCCACCTTCAATGGTAAATGATGTGACCAACATGTGCCTCCTGTGCCTTAGAAATTTTTTATTTATTTTTTTAATTTCTAAAAAACCAAAAATTAAATGCATAGGAGATTAGATATCTAAAGCAGCAAAGTCAAGCCCAGTGGTGTGCCACCTGATATGTTGATATCTAAATGTGCCTAACACCTACAGCAAATGGTGGCACTACAATTTGGAGTACACCACATCTTTTGGACTTTTCTTCTCCAGGGCAGCTTGTGCAGACTTCATTAGGTCAGTGGTCTGTAGCATGCTCATGTTCCAGGTGGCCTTAATAAAAACAAAACATAAAATAAAAAATAATTAGTTATACTACAGATTGACATGTAGGTAAATGTGAGGTTTGTTTCCATAACACTCACAATGTAGTGTAGGCCCTCTGGCACACCATGGTCTCGTGAATACACCATGTTAATTTTGGTTCCCTGAACAGCAACTGGACTTCTGGAGGCAATCTCAGATGCCATGTCTAGAGCTCCTTCAATCAAAGTCTCCTTGTCAGGAAAAACACGGCTAGCACAAAGAGAGAGAGACAGAGGTGAAAAGGCAAGTCTACTGGCATCTCTTCACAATATAAGGCATGCCCTTTACTTCGAAACACACAGGTATTATTCTGGAAGTAGGGAGAGCAGCCGCTTTGGGAGAAATCCCAAAAAAAAGCATACATGAACTCGAACCTTAGCTGAGCAAGTACTTATAGAATTAATGCAAGATGAGTTTAAGCAAATCAGGATTATGTACATACTTCTAATATTTACGCAGTGAGAAACAGTTGTAAAAAATATTTTAATATGGCTCAAAAAGACACAAAAAACAGTGGAAGATCTGCATGTGACTAGGTGTAAAACTGAGGGGGTGTATTGTGCATTATGGGATAGCCTGGAAAAGTAAAGGACAGGACTTATATACCATCCTGTGTTTTGGAGTTTTATTTAATAGATGTCAGACAACAGAACACCTAACAAGGAATGGCAGTCTTTTTTAGAATCTGAACAAGTAATATTTCAATAGTATTCTCTAATATTCTCTGTTGGGGTGCCCAAATTTATGCACCTGCCTAATTTTGTTATGATGTATATTGCATATTTTCTGTTAATCCAATAAACTTAATGTCACTGCTGAAATATTACTGTTTCCATAAGGCATGTCATATATTAAAAGGAAGTTGCTACTTTGAAAGCTCAGCCAATGATAAACAAAAATCCAAACAGGGATTAAGAGGGGTTCCCAAACTTTTTCATAGGACTGTAAATGTGTATTATGCTTTTAACAGAGAAAAAGAAAGCTTCAATTTCAAATATTTGTGGAAGGTCGCCAAATTCAAATCTCATATCTGCAAAATATCTTTGATGCATGCCCCAAACCACCTTAATGGACTCCTTTCAGTACAGTGAAGTAGTTGCTCATCTCCCATGGTCAACTTATATTGACCTTCTCTCCTTCCATCCTTGGATTCCAACCTTGGTGCAAATGGCAGAGTTTTGCATACCACAGTGAACCTTCTGGCTATGTTGTCTGGAGATATGTGATCCATGATAACATGGTCTAAAGGGAGAGTTCCAGCTAAGAGCAACCCATAAATGACTCTGTGAAAATACAAAGGCTTAGGAGTGGATCCTGAGTTTTAATTAGAACTTTAATCAGAAAGAACCTGAAAGTCTGGTAACCCACATAACTCAAGCAGTAAGTGATGCACACAAAGGTAACAGTCCTGTCTTCTGACAAGCTTGGGGGAGCTTTAACGTACCCGACAAGTCCACAGCTCTGTGCTTCATCAGACATCATCTTCCGCGCTGTGTACACCAGCTCACTAACAAGGCTGTAAGAAACAGATTAGGTCACTCACAAATACTGTATGTGTTCTAGAATGAAAGACAGTGCTCCCACACAAGGAAACTGCTCACTTACCTCTGGCTTCCAATCACTTTGGGCAGTCGTTGCAATGTTCCCACATCTGCAGCCAAGCCGATATCTACTTCCTATCAAAAAGGATAAGAAGACTGTTTTTCCTCAAAACACCTTCTTGGTAATGGCCCATAAGCAGCATTCATGTTTTACTCCAGGAGAATTTTACAGTTTAGCAAGTTTCACAGATTTACTCCTACCTTAACTTGAAACCATGCGTCTTTGCTGCAGAAACGAATATCACAAGCAGTAATGAGGTCCACCCCTAGAACCCATCCAAAGTAAAAGGGCATCAGACAATTAATACTTATAGGTTTCCATCAATATCCACACAGATGTCAATGATGGTCTTACCTCCTCCAATGCAGGCACCATGAACAGCCACCAGGACAGGCTTTGGACACTGTGAAGAAGGAAAAAAAAAAAAAACACACTCTTGATATTGAACTGTTGAAGGCTAAGACAACAAAGGAGAATGTTACGAGGAAACTGCCATATATACTTGCGGATAAATTCTCCCACAGATAAGTCGGGACTTGATTTTACCTTATAATTTCTGGCATTTTATAATGTTGGTTGTTATGTCAATCTGCGCCACCACCACCTAAACAAAGACCCGTGATGTCCCTACCTTGATGGTTTAAAGGCCAGAAGTCCACATGACCATCATTATCAAATTCTTCAATGTAAACCTTGAATACAATGAGGACTGATTGAGGTCATTTACGTTAGGTAGAATTGCCTAGAGGAGGCTGGGCGGTCCCTTTGGCCTGGAACCCCTGCAGATTTTATTTTTTTCTTCAGCCATCTGGAGTTTTTTTTTTTTTTGTTTTTTCTGTCCTACCTGGCCATCAGACCTTACTTTTATTCTATGTTAATTAGTGTTTCCAAATTTTAATTATTTTGTCTTTTTTCTCTTTCCTCATCATGTAAAGCGCTTTGCGCTACATTATTTGTATGAAAATGTGCTACATAAATAAATGTTGTTGTTGATGATGAATGCGGAAAACTCATGCTATTGGTCCAAGATTATGATATGTTAACACCCACCTGACAGAGTAACCACGGAGAACACTGCCTTTATTTTCTATGCATTGTGCCTACATGCCCACATAGTAATACCCAAACTATTCCGAAGTGATGTTTTGCTTTTTATGTATCTCACACCCTTATGCATCTTTATCGTAACAGCATCCCTTATCTACGATGAAGCATTCGATCAGAAGAAAATATGTAGCTGGTTTTAAATTAAACTTCGTTGAAGTAGCGAAAGAAATTGGTAACTGCGCTGCTACAACAAAATTCGATGTGTCTGAGAAACTGATGCGAGATTGGAGGAGGTAAGAAGATTAGAGTTAGGGTTAGGTTTTAAGTGTTGCATTTCTGAATGGGTGTATAACTCTGGGTCTGATTTTATGATCGATTTTTCGGGTTTCAAGACCCGACTTATACGTGAGTATATACGGTAAATCAGTGAGGTCAACTTATAAAACTAGGTAACATCACACATCAGGTCAGCTAAATAAGTAAACAACAATCACATGTTGAGCATACAGGTGGTCTTTCCTTTCCTGAACAGGGCAGCTTTTAAAGTCACATGCTTAAAGTTAAAATCTGAACAGCTCCAATACCATAATTCCACATTACTGGACTGAGATTAATCAGTAACTATCCTGCTTTACTCTGAGACTAGTTATTTTATATACACATAAGCTTAAAGCATAAATATATGTTACTGTATATTTATACATTGTCTTACTTGACCAACTGAGTAACAAATCCTACACAGAAATTTAATTGTCCAATTTTTATTTTGAAGCACTGAAACTCAATTTTATGTGACATTATATTTTAGAAAAAGAAAACATCTTAAGGAAGATAACAAAAATATACTGCTCACAAAAATTAAAGGAACACTTTTTTTATTGGGCCTGGCATGAAATCAATTAAACCTGTCTGATAATTTTCTGGTTGGTTAAGCAGCTGAGGTCATTGTTAATCACTTTCAGCTGTATTGGTGTTCATGGACTTAACGACAGGTGCACTAAAGTGGCAACAATTAGAAAACCCTCAAAACAGGACTGGTTTTACATGTGGAGGTCATTTCAAGTTTCTCCCTCTTGATCTTTTTTGGCTGGTTTTCCACTCGTGCTAGTTTTGGCTTGAGTAATTATCTCTACTGGCAGTATGAGGCGATTCCTTAACCCTACAGAAGTTGCACAGGTTGTCCAACTTCTCCAGGATGGCACATCCACACTTGCTGCAGCAAGAAGGTTTAATGTGTCTCCCAGCACAATCTCCAGAACATGGAGGAGATTTCAGGAGACTGGCTGTTATTCTCGGAGAGCTGGACAGGGCGTAGAAGGTCCTCAACCCATCAGCAGGACCGATACCTGCTCCTTTGTGCAAGGCGGAACAGGCTGAGCACTGCTCGTGCCCTACAGAATGACCTCCAGAGGGCCACTGGTGTGAATGTCTCTACCCAAACAATCAGGAACAGACTTCATGAAGATGGCCTGAGGGCCCGACGTCCTGTAGTGGGCCCTGTGCTCACTGCCCAGCACCATGGAGCTCGACTGGCATTTGCTCAAGAACACCAGAATTGGCAAGTCCGCCACTGGCCCTGTACTTTTACAGAGAGAGCAGGTTCACCCTGAGCAGCTGTGATAGACGTGAAAGAGTCTGGAGAAGACAAGGAGAATGATATGCTGCCTGCAACGTCGTTCAACATGACAGGTTTGGTGGTGGGTCAGTGATGGTCTGGGGAGGCATATCCATGGAGGGCGCACAGACATCTACTGCGTAGGAAATGGTGCTCTGACTGCCATAAGGTATCGAGATGAAATCCTTGAACCCATTGTCAGACCCTACGCTGGTGCAGTAGGTCCTGGTTTCCTCCTAATGCACGACAATGCCCGGCCTCATGTGGCAAGAGTATGCAGGCAGTACCTGGAGGATGAAGGAATTGAAACAATTGAATGGCCTTCACGATCCCCTGACTTAAACCCAATAGAACATCTGTGGGACATTATGTTTCGGTCCATTAGGCGCCGCCAGGTTGCTCCTCAGACTGTACAACAGCTCAGGGATGCCCTCATACAGATCTGGGAGGAAATGCCACAAGACACCATCCGTCGTCTCATTAGGAGCATGCCCGACGTTGTCAAGCATGCATACAAGCTCGTGGGGGCCACACAAGATACTGAAAAGCATTTTGAGTAGCAGAAATTAAGTTTTTGAAAAAATGGACTAGCCTGCCACATCTTCATTTCACTCTGATTTTAGGGTGTCTACACAATTGAGCCCTCTGTAGGCAGAAAACTTTTATTTCCATTAAAAGACTTGGCATCCTTTTGTTCCTAAGACATTGCCCTGTCGTTATTTGTATAGCTATCCAACTTCATATTGAGATCTGATGTATCTAATGTGTTTCTTTAAAGTGTTCCCTTAATTTTTGTGAGCAGTGTATGTTGCTTTCCTGCTTATTCAATCCTTGGTAGTTGAAGTGCTAAGTTTACACAAACACCTTAAAAGGCCACGTTTGCCTTAGAACTGGCCTTCACAAGTAAATCAACTGCCACATTTTCTGGATAAAAACCCCACAGGTAAGAGACAATTATTCATGTTGTAAATGCAGAGCACAGCTGCGAAAACAAAGACAAAAATTACAATGAAGAAACGGATAAAAAAAAAATCAAATGCAAACATTATGAAAAGGGTACAAAACAACATTAACGGTTTAGATACCCTACTGGCCACCTACGTCAAACCATGCAGATTCCCACCTAGAAAGGTTATTCCTCAAACCAGAAGTCCTGCGAGAGAGGCCAGCAATCACTTTGAAGAAGCTCAGATTTCAGTATTTGAGAATGGAGTAAAAATATACCAGTCTATCATACCAACAGATCTGCAGAACATTGGCCTGTATGGGAGGGTGTCACAAATGAAGTGGTTTCTCAAAGGGAACCATTAAAAAGCACATCTGGGAATGTGGCCAATAAGCTTTATCTCGGTCTATCTAGCCACAAAAACTATTCCCACATTGTAACTGGGTCACTCTCTTGCTTTTTAGCAAAGTTCAATGAGAGGTGTAGTGTAAAAGTAACACTACCCATACCTCAGAAGAAAAAACAAATTTACACTAATGTATGTTGGTGGTAGCATTATGCCGTGAAGTTGCTTTTTACCAGCAGAGGATGGACATCTAGTTAAAATAGAAGGAAGAATGCATGATAGAAAAATATAAGCAAAAAGGTAAGAAAACCTGTTGCAACCTGCTTCAACTGAAGCTTCAGCAAAAGTTCTCAGCAGAACAAAAATCTGAAGACAAAGAAAGAAAAAAAAAAAAAAACACCACAGCAAAACTAAAAAGGTGAAAATCCTACAATTTGCCACTCAAAGCACTCATCTCAGTCTGACATGAGAACAACTTCATAATTTTGATGTACAAGTTCCATCTGACTAACCTGGATAGCCCAGAGCAAATCTACCTGAAAGAACAGGCCTCAATCATTCTGGAACAAGGGGTAAAGCTCACTTACCCCAAAAGATTTTAAGCTGTTAATGGGTGCAAATGACATCTCCAAAACATATAATAGTATGGGCTTTGCATAATTATGCAAGAAGCAAATTTCCTTTTTTCCTCAACCTAAATGTCTGCACATATTTGAAAAGAACATTTAGCAGGGTCAAAGTATATATGGCTGCTGATGGCACCCTTTCTCTTGCTCTGAAGATATGTGCAGCAGACCGGATATTTCTACATCTTGTTCATCTTCCCATAGTGCTTCACAGGAACCACAGCTGTGCCACTCTCCAAAATGTCCAAGTGTCAAGCCTATATGACTATTACCCAGTGGCACTAACCTCTGTTCCAATGAAGTGTATGGAGCGACTGGAAATGGAACAGACAAACAGTACTGTTTTATATTCTCTATACAGTAGTTTGGTTGCTGCAGGAACAGGGATGTGGATGATGCTGCCTCTCTGGCCCTTTAGAACATCCTTGAACACCTAGATAACAGGATCACTAGAACATTATTGACTTCATCTCCACATTAAACACCATGGTGCCTGGTAACTGGTAATCAGATTCAAGGGACTGGGCTTCAGTAACTCCATTTGCAACTGGATCATGAGCTTCCCGACAGGCAGAACCCCAAGTTGCAATTATAGGCAGGAAGAAAACCTCATCCACTATAATCCTCAGTATAGGGTCCACACTACAAGACTGCTGCCCGAGCCCAGACTCTTCATGATTTTCACATATGACCATGTGGCAAAATACAACGATTGCAGAATAATCAAGTTTAATAAGGACACATTGTAGATCACAGGAAGTCATATATCCTGTTATCACTGACTGCTCTCCCATGGTAAATAAGAGTAACGTCAAGTTCCTTGGTCTTTATATTACAAAGTGGGTGAGGTGGACAGAGAACACTGGATCCGACATTATGAAAACTCCCCCATGCCTTTACTGCCTGAGACACTTGAAGAGGTGGGGGAATGAGTAGTGCAATATTTACTAGCTTTTACTGTGATACCACCAAGAGTGTTCTTACCACTGGCATTACAGTATGCCATGGTGGAACCACAGATCAGGACAAGAGGGCCATACAAAGGGTTGTCTCCTCAGAAGATCATGGAGACTGATCTACCTTCTATTGACGGAATCTAACTCGATCACTGCTGCTGCAAATCACAAAAATTTGTTATAGGATACAAAATATCCAAGACACAAGCTACTTTGCCTGCCTGGGCACTGGCAAGAGGTTTTGTAGAATCAGAACACTGAAAGCCAGATTCATGGCATCACGAACATTTAACCCACTCCAGTTCTATCACATGCACTTATTACTTTTTTTACACACTATCATCTTGTTGCACCCTTGGCTGAACAGTCTTGTTTTACACTATTATCTGCTTCCTGTGCTTTGAAATAAAAAAAATATCACAGTAAATATTTTATGTAGGATTTGTTATTTAGTAAAATTATAGAATTGGTCAAAGCACAATTATGAATAAAAAGGTAAGATATTTTACTTCAGCCTAGTATAGCATAGAAATATGAATGATGTCATCTGAAACCAGCAACAGTGAATTCTCTTCCTAATAGCACATGAAGGCTAGTCACTTCCGCCAATAATCATCATGTAAACGTTATTAAATCACTGGATAAAAAAAAAAATAAAAAAAAAACTCAAACTGGACATGCTCATATCAGTTGAGCCAAGTTTGGCCAACCAGAGAACAGCAGCAACTTCAACCAAAATGCTGCATTCAAGTGCTATGAGACAAATTGTAAATATGAGTAGAAATTCCATGACAACACTCACAAAAATCACAATTACAGGTCAGAAAATTCTGAGGTAACAAAGCTACTCAGATATAACAGTCTCTGTATAGCCTGGTTAGCCAGAAATGCAATTTTTGTGGTCAAACTGCATTTAAAGTGTAGTAATACACATTTTATGCCTTTACTTTGCTCTTTATTTTAATGAAAAAAAACTAGGGGGCTCTGCCCACTGCTCGGCCACCCCTGGGTTTGGTTTACCGGATATACAATTTAAAGATTGCTATTTTCATGAGAATTGTTACATATGCATTATTTTCACTTTTACTTTAAAAACTTTTGTAAAAACAATACTTGTCCTTTATTTCCGGCCCCGGGCGTGGTTACATCTCTTTCTCACAGGACGTATAACACTGCTCGAGTTGTGAAGTGGGGGGGAGCACTGAATGCACGCTAAGGAGATGCCGTCGGATCACCTGCTGTCTTTCTGCTGCTGGCGAGCTGCCTGTTCTGCTTATCACATGTCATTGTTTTAAGAGCTGGGAGCACATGATGCGTGTCTGCCAAAAGCAATCCAACAACTGCTAGGTTAGATGTCCGTGGATTTGTTTTAAATGATGTCTCACTGCCTTGACTTGCGTGACGTTGTAAAAACAATACTTGTCCTTTATTTCTGGCCCCGGGCGTGGTTAAATCTCTTTCTCGCAGGACGTATAACACTGCTCGCGTTGTGAAGGGTGGGCAGCTGCTATCACACTGCCTATCGATCATTTTAAAGCCTGTACAGCCGCTGTCCTTTTTGCCACTTCATGTCTTTGCTGCTCGCGTTGTGAAGAGGGGGTTAGGGTGGCTGAACGCATGCAAGCAGAAGTGGTCGGATCATCTGCTGCGAGCTATGTGTTTTGCTTGCCACTTGTCATTGTTTTATGAGCTGGGAGCAAGTTAAAGTGTCCCTCGTGGGACTTCAAATTGTCTTCTGAGAAGATTACAACTCGTCTCCCTAGTCTGCCTCCCCAATATTTTTTTTTTATAATAGAGAGATATAGTTTAATTTTAAATTAATTTGTACTTGATCTGCAAAAAAAATAAAGCAACAGTGTGACCTTGCGTTTCTTCGAAAAGTCCAAAAGGAAATTCATGTGAACACGCTCAAGATGGAAGATGAAAACATCACAACTTGGACTCAACAATAGCAGCAATAGAATGTGAAGAGTAAGATTGAAATGGATTTGAAAAGGGAATTGAACTGGGTGAAAGATTTAAGTATCAAGAAAAGCAACCCTGCATAGATTTTTGTGCATGGCATTGACATGTGCCAACATCAACAATGGGTTACTCTAAATAAACACATCCAGCAAACAGCATTCCAGATGTTTAAAACATGGGATGGATGAAATGGGCTAAAAGGAAACGGATGTGACTTGTAGAGCCTATCAAATGAGTTCTAGACAGTCAATTGCCAAATAGGCATAGCAGAATGCACACTCTTTTTTTTTTTTTTTTGGTCTTTTTCACAAAAAGGGGGTATAGCAATCATTGGTGGATATTTTCGGTGCTTCCTTTTTTACTCATTCTCTGTTATTATGATTACAAGAAAAATATTCTCATGTTCTGTTGTGTACTGCATGTTTCTTAGTTTTTTGGCAATCAAAAAGAGTATAGCAATCAAGCCTTAACCAAAGCCTACTTCCATTCTCAAAAAATGGCATTGCGGCAGTAGCCAAAGAAACACAAATATTACAATAAAAGGGCTGGCAGAAATTATTGCCCATTTTGATGAACTGCAGTTTCCATCGATTCAAACTACTGCAGCTGGTTTTGGTAAAATAAATCTGTGGAGTGTGTTTTATTTTCAGTCTGCTGTGAAAAACCTAAAGATGTCTATTAAACAAGTCCATTTCTTCATGGGAGCAATTCACATCCAGGCTAATAATCTTTTCTAGCAGAATAATGACAATGCCATAACTCTAAGATAGTCCTAGAATGGTCCCCTGATCACACAAGCAACTTCTACTTAATGCCCAGGCCCCAACAGGGCACCAGGTCTCAATCTAAGCATGCACTTCAAGGATGAGAAGGAACAAACTATTTAGAATACAGATTCACAGTGAGTTAATTTACAAAAGCTATGGGGACACAGAGTCAACCAAACCCAGGATCCCTCTGCCACACTGAATCGATTCCCATTCCCATTATCAGTTCAAGAGGCCAATCAGTGTACCATGCACATAATAAGCATCACATGAGCATTCAAAGGAAGAAAGTAGAGTCATCAGCCTGCAGTAATAACCTTCTCAATCACTGTGAAGGACTCTTGATATTCGCAAATCTTGCGACGCAAATTCCAGGCCATTCGAGCTGCATCATCCCCTTCTGGCTGCAACACGTTACTTGCCATCTCCATCAAGTCAATACCTAAAGAAAGCAGAGAGGAAGTGTGGGTCTAGGAGATGAAATACCTAGTGGGAATGCCCAAGAACTTCCAATCAAGAAAATGTTGTACTTCTCTGTTGCGGTGGGCTGGCACCCTGTCTGGGGTTTCTTTCCTGCCTTGTGCCCTATATTGGCTGGGATTGGCTCCAGCAGACCCCCCCATGACCCTGTGTTAGTATATAGCGGGTTGGATAATGGATGGCTGGATGTACTTCTCTGAAGCATTTTATTTGTAGGGCTGCACTAGTTTGTTATTTAGATTTAAAATAACTGTACATACAACGGTTATCTGCGTACAAAGTAGAATTTAGTTTTTGGCAAAATTAAGTTTGATTACATGGATTAGCCGATAGTTAAATCAATCTTCTATAAATTAATTCTAAAATGTATCTGTGGAAGTGTATGCAGTGTTTTAACTTTCACTTTTGTTTCTTAATTAACTATGACACAGAGGAACCTATAGTCTTACAGCTATATTTAAGTAATCTTGTGCTCTGGGTAGAAATCATTCCTAGAACTTGGTTTAAGGGAAGGGACTAGACAAAGAGTGATATGAGAGAATGGACCCCGATGAACAAACAGAACCTCTAGTTGAATGTAAAAAGCTGGATCCGGTCTTGGTGCTACAACAGAGGCTGGCATCTTGTGACCAAGCACATAGTAGTTAGGCTGCCAGAACGTTACAATGTGAAAACATGTCTAAAATTACCATATGCAAGATGGTGGGTGAGCATGAAGTGCAATGTGCATCAGATGATGGACACAAGCAAGACAGGTATGAATAAACTTGCTCTTGCTGATAAAAACAGTTTCTTCAGAGTTTGCACTGAAGGAGAAGGAGCCAGCAGGAAACAAAAAAAATCAGCTAAAGATATTGGACCTCACTTAAACATGCTGCACAGATTCTGAAATGAACTTTGAGAGGCAGTAGTCTTCCTCTTATTCTGAAGCTACTCCAAAGGAGGGGACCCAGATGGCTAACAGTATACATGAATATTCTCAGCCGAGTTTGTACCAAGTCAATGTCCAATGTATTTATATAGCACATTTAAAACAACACAGGAATGCTGTGGCCAAAGTGCTTTACAATAAATAGACAAAGGATGACGCAAATGTTCAGTTAATGATATATGGGGGCTAATGGAACAGGACAAATGGCCTGTTTAATCTGAACTTGGTGAATTTGATAAAAAATACACTGTTTAATAGAAAGTGTTTTATAAGTATGCTTGGCAACAGAACAAGAAGACTTGGACTATGAGGTTTGCTGATGACATTGTGATCTGTAATGAGAACAAGGGAGCAGGTTGAGGAGACCCTGGAGAGGTGGAGATATGCTCTAGAGAGGAGAGGAATGAAGGTCAGGACCACCAAGACAGAATACATGTGTGTGAATGAGAGGGAGGTCAGTGGAATGGTGAGGGTGCAAAGAGTAGAGTTGGCGATGGTGGAGGAGTTTAAATACTTAGGATCAACAGTAAAGAGTAATGGGGATTGTGAAAGAGAGGTGAAGAAGAGAGTGCTGGCATGGTAGAATGGGTGGAGAAGAGTGTCAGGAGTAATTTGTAACAGACGGGTATCAGTAAAAGTGAAAGGGAAGGTCTGCAGGACGGTAGGGAGACCAGCTATGTTATATGGTTTGGAGATGCTGGCACTGACCAGAAAGCAGGAGACAAAGCTGGAGGTGGCAGAGTTAAAGATGCCAAGATTTGCACTGGGTATGACTAGGATGAACAGGATTAGAAATGACTACATTAGAGTACAGCTCAGGTTGGGTGGTTGGGAGACAAAGTCAGAGAGGAGAGATTGCGTTGGTTTGGACATGTGCAGAGGAGAGATACTGGGTATACTGGGAAAATGATGCTAAGGATAGAGCTGCCAGGCCAGAGCAAAAAAAGAGGAAGGCCCAAGAGAAGGTTTATGGATATGGAGAAGAGAGGACATGCAGGTGATGGGAGTAACAGAGCAAGATGCAGAAGACAGGAAGATATGGAACAAGATGATCCGCTGTGGCAACCCCTAATGGGAGCAGCCGAAAGAAGAAGAAGGTAACAGAACAATATCTGTAAAAGTTCATTCACCAATTTTGTTGCACTGTAATCTGACGAAAGGCCTTATGTTCTGGATACAGATGATGTGCCAAGTTGTTAACTGATCACCTCTTGATCATGGGCAGACAAAAACAGCTGGTGTGGTGCCTGAACTGTGCTAGGCAAACCAAATACTTTGTTTGAAAGTTGTTTCCTAGCAGATGCTTTTGATCAAAGGAGTTCAGTGCTTACCTTTGGAAGCAATGACAGATTAATGAGCAGGGTTATTAGGGATTGAAGATAAGAGCCTACACAGCATACTGGTGCTGCTGTAGGAGATGAGAAACACTGGCTCACAATCACCGAAACATGGTTATCTGTCTTTAATATATTTTGTAAAATACAGAGGGGAAATTATATTTTTCACGTGACCTTTTGGGGGTCAGAGTCTGCCATTGTACAGTGCCCCTGGAGCAATTTTCTCATTAAGAGCCTTGCTCAAGGGCCCAACGGAGTACAATCCCTTCTGGCTCTAATGGGATTTGAACAACCGCCAACCTTCCAAATACCAGTGCAGATCCTCAGTCACAGAGCCACCCCACTTTTGCTCTGCTAGAGCTTATCATAGCACTCGTCCCTAGGGGAGGTGAAATTGTAACTAGTAACCTTTGTGATGCGCCTTTTCTGTCATCCAATGACACAATTTTGACACGGCATCTTTTAAGATGAGTGGAATATATGGCCATTGACTGTGCTGTGAGTGGTATTACCATTCATTTACTTCCCAAGGATTCTGATGTCCACACAAGCTAGAAAAAGTAGGCATCTTAACAAAATAAATCTTTCTTCCACTAACTATAAAAACATTGTGCTGCTGAAGTGACAGTGTAACTAGAAGGTGAGAACTGAACCAGTATGCCACATGAAACGTTAGGTCTCCTAATGGTTACTAAAACACGTCAATTATGCACTACAGTGCTGTTCAACATGCAAACACAAACTCCAGCATTGGAGCAGAAATTACCTGCAGTAAAGCACTTTCCGGCTCCAGAAACCACCACAGCCCGACAATCCGTATCTGCTGCAATTGCATTGAAACACTCGACCATCTCTCTGGAATACAAAACAAAAGAACAGGCGAGCTGTAACTTCTCAGCTTTTCAAGCAAGCATGTGTACATGTTTTACAGTCTCACCTCCAAAATGCCTGGTTCATTGCATTCATCTTATTTGGTCGGTTTAACTCTACATGTAACACATTCTCTCGTGGGCGGCTGACAAGCAGCGTCTCATAGTTGGGTAGCTGTCCACTTGTTGATGACATAGCCCTTAACGTCCTAAAACTAGGATGCCAGACTCTGGAACCTGGAAAGTAGAAGAGTGTAGTGAGAAAGCTGACTTGTCTATGACACAATAACACAAGAAACCCTCATGTTGGAGCTATGGTCAACAGTACCATGAGCTATAGATATAGCCATCCAGCTAACGAAAAGCTCCATCCATCTTCTTCTGCTTATCCGAGGTGAGGTCGCGTGGGCAGCAGCTTGAGCAGAGAGGCCCAGTCTTCCCTCTCCCCAGCCACTTCTTCTAGCTTTTCCGGGGGAATCCGGAGGCATTCCCAGGCCAGCCGAGAGACATAGTCCCTCCAGCGTGTCCTGGGTCTTCCCTGGGTCCTCCTCCCGGTTGGATGTGCCTGGAACAAATCACCAGGGAGGCGTCCAGGAGGCATCCTGATCAGATGCCCGAGCCACCTCATCTGACTCCTGTCAATGCGGAGGAGAAGCAGCTCTACTCTGAGCCCCTCCCGGATGACTGAGCTTCTCACCCTGTCTTTAAGGGAAAGCCCAGACACCCAGTGGAGCAAACTCATTTCAGCCGCTTGTATTTGCGATCTCGTTCTTTTGGTCACTACCCATAGCTCATGCCCATAGGTGAGGGTAGAAACTTAGATCCATCCATCCATCCATCCATCCTCTTCCTCTTATCCGGGGTCAGGTCGCAGAGGTAGCAGCTTAAGCAGAGAGGCCCAGACTTCCCTTTCCCCAGCAACATCTTCCAGCTCTTCCGAGAGAATCCCAAGGCGTTCCCAGGCCAGCCGGGAGACATAGTCCCTCCAGCGTATCCTGGGTCTTCCCCGGAACCTCCTCCCGGTTGAAAGCCCAGACACCCTGCAGAGGAAACTCATTTCAGCCGCTTGTATTTGCGATCTCGTTCTTTCGGTCACTACCCATAGCTCATGACCATAGGTGAGGGTAGGAACGTAGATTGACTGGTAAGTTGAGAGCTTTGCCTTACGGCTCAGCTCCTTTTTCACCACGACAGACCGATGCAGAGCCCGCATCACTGCAGATGCCGCACCAATCTGCCTGTCAATCTCACGGTACATTCTTCCCTCACTTGTGAATAAGACCCCGAGATACTTGAACTCCTCCACTTGGGGCAGGATCTCACCTCCAACCCTGAGAGGGCACTCCACCTTTTTCCGGCCGAGGACCATGGTCTCGGATTTGGAGGTGCCGATTCTCATCCCAGCCGCTTCACACTCAGCTGCGAACTGCTCCAGAGAGAGCTGAAGATCACGGCCTGATGAAGCAAACAGGACAACATCATCTGCAAAAAGCAGTGACCCAATCCTGAGTCCACCAAACCGGACCCCTTCAACACCCTGGCTGTGCCTAGAAATTCTGTCCATAAAAGTTATGAACGGAATCGGTGACAAAGGGCAGCCCTGGTGGAACCCAACTCTCTCTGGAAACGGGCTCGACTTACTGCCAGCAATGCGGACCAAGCTCCGACACCGGTTGTACAGGGACCGAACAGCCCTTATCAGGGGGTACGGTACCCCATACTCCCAGAGTACTGCCAACATGATTCCCCGAGGGACACGGTTGAACGCCTTTTCCAAGTCCACAAACACATGTAGACTGGTTGGGCAAACTCCCATGCACCCACCAGGACTCTGTTAAGGTGTAGAGCTGGTCCACTGTTCTGCGACCAGGATGAAAACCACACTGTTCCTCCTGAATCCGACGTTTGACTATTCGATGGATCCTCCACTCCAGTACTCCCAAATAGACTTTTCCAGGGAGGCTGAGGAGTGTGATCCCTCTGTAGTTGGAACACACCCTCTGGTTCCCCTTTTTAAAGAGGGTGACCACCACCCCGGTCTGCCAATCCAGAAGCACTGACCCCGATGTCCGTGCGATGTTGCAGAGGCGTGTCAACCAAGACAGTCCTACAACATCCAGAGCCTTGAGGAACTTCGGGCGTATCTCATCCACCCCCAGGGCCCTGCCACCAAGGAGTTTTTTAACCACTTCAGTGACCTCAGTTACATACATGGGGGAGCCCACCTTCGAGTCCCCAGGCTCTGCTTCCTCATTGGAAGGCATGTAAGTGGGATTGAGGAGGTCTTCGATGTACTCCCCCCACTAACCAACAAAGTCCCGAGTCGAGGTCAGCAGTGCAACATCCCCACAATGTACACTGCTTCCCCCTCCTAAGATGCGGACGGTGGACCAGAATCTCCTCAAAGCCATCCAAAAGTCGTTTTCCATGGCCTCCCCAAACTCCTCCCATGCCCGAGTTTTTGCCTCAGCAACCACCAAGGCCGCATTCCACTGGGTCTGTCGGAACCTATTAGCTGCCTCAAGAGTCCTACAGGACAAAAGGGTCAGGTAGGACTCCTTCAGCTTGATGGCATCCCTCACCACCAGTGTCCACCAACAGGTTCATGGATTGCTGCCACGACAGGCATTGACCACCTTACGGCCACAGCTCCGGTCAGCCGCCTCAAGAATAGAGGCATGGAACATGGCCCATTCGGATTCAATGTCCCCAACCTCCCTCTGGTCGAAGTTCTTCCAGAGGTGGGAGTTGAAGCTCCTTTTGACAGGGGACTCTGCCAGATGTTCCCAGCAGACCCTCACAACATGTTTGGGCCTACCTGGCATTACCGGCATCCTCCCTCACCATCGAAGCCAACTCACCACCAGGTGATGATCAGTTGACAGCTTCGCCCCTTTCTTCACCCAAATGTCCAAATCATGTGGCCGCAAGTCCAACAACACAACCACAAAGTCGATCATTGAACTGAGGCCTAGGGTGTCCTGGTGCCAAGTGCACATATGAACACCCCTATGCTTGAACATGGTGTTCGTTACTGACAATCCGTGACGAGCACAGAAGTCCAATAACAAAACACCGCTCGGGTTCAGATCAGGGGGTCCATTCCTCCCAATCACGCCCTTCCAGGTCTCACTGCCATTGCCCACGTGAGCATTAAAGTCTCCCAGCAGGTAAACCCCAATGTACAGGCTCCAAGTCTGGGGGCAATAAGTATGCCCACATCCGCTCGGCGCCTCTCACTGGGGGAAACTCCAGAGTGGTACAGAGTCCAGCCTCTCTCAAGGAGATTGGTTCCAGAGTCCAAGCTGTGTGTTGACTATATCTAGCTGGAACCTCTCGACCTCGCACACTAGCTCAGGCTCCTTCCCCTTCAGAGAGGTGACATTCCACGTCCCAAGAGCCAGCTTCTGTAGCCAAGGATCGGACCGCCAAGGTCCCCACCTTCGGCCACCACCCAACTCACACTGCACCCAACCTCCTTGGCCCCTCCCATAGGTGGTGAGCCCATGGGAAGGGGGACCCATGTTGCCTCTTCGGGATGTGCCCAGCCGAGCCCCATGGGTGCAGGCCCAGCCACCAGGCACTCACCATTGAGCCCCACTTCCAGGCCTGGCTCCAGAGGGGGGGGCCCAGTGACCCACATCTGGGCGAGGGAAAACGCAGTCCACATTTTTTTATTCTATAAAGAAGGTCTGCTGAACTCGAACCCTCCTCGAACCACCACCTTATCGTGG
This sequence comes from Polypterus senegalus, assembly GCF_016835505.1. NCBI lineage: Eukaryota > Metazoa > Chordata > Cladistia > Polypteriformes > Polypteridae > Polypterus > Polypterus senegalus. The sequence continues at coordinate 30,838,679 of NC_053165.1, forward strand.
TGGAGGGGTTTGCGTGTCCCAATGATCCTAGGAGCTCTGTTGTCCGGGGCTTTATGCCCCTGGTAGGGCCACCCAAGGCAAACTGGTCCTAGGTGAGGGATGAGACAAAGAGCAATTCAGTAGACCTTCTATGATGAATAAAGAAAAGCTCAGATATTATGAATATGGGCTTTTGAAAAAGAGAACTCACCCTTACCATCTCTACACCCTTTCTCTTCTCTACATGGATTTACTGACTGAATGAAGGTAATATCAAACTGCAAAGTGCTGTCATCAAAGAAAGAAAAAAAACTACTAAACTTAAAAGCATTTCTATTGTCATTGTTAATTTTGCTTCATTCATCTACACAGATGACCTTCTTATCAAATCCACAAACTACAAATTGCTTACCTTTTTAAAATCTGAATTTGTGACACTACTAGTTATTTTGAATCACAGAGACAGGAACAGCAGCAATGGGGATTCTCTTATTGCCTGGGACCAGTGATTGAACTCTTTCTCCATATTTGTTTAGACTGCATAATATTTTATGGGGTTCTAGGGCTACTTCTGCGTGCCATTCAGTCCCTGTATTTGTTGACTGATTTGTGTGTTGACATATTTGGCAGAGCCCCATGCTCACATTAAATGAGCATGACTTCATGCCAAGGGTGTACTTTGTGGGAATTCTCAGTTTGTGGAAACGGACAATGAAGGCATAGCTTTAATTTGGAAAACACTCAGAGTAAGAACCTAAGGGTTGTATCTTTGCACTTTGCAGATGATGTTGTCTTTCTGGCCTTATCACTGGGGTCCAAAGAACAGTGTGCCAAGTGACATGTTCTCTCCTACAGCTTAAAGGACGGAAATTAAAGTACAAAGAACTTGTTCATGAGTGAGGGTTGTGGGAATACTGGACTGAACAACAAATCGGTGCAGCAACACCTTAGTTGCAGATCGGGGTGATACTAAGGACACAATTTTGGATCTGCTGGTCTCACCGTCACTTTTATGGCGATTAGGGGGGGGGTGCTCAAAATTACAATTTTGAGAGTACAATAGGCCGAAATGAGTTTCCTGCAGCAGGTTGCTGGGTTCGCTCTCCGTTTCATGGTCAGGTGTTCATTAAAATACTGAAAAGCCTAGGAGCTGAACCGATACTTCTTTAGATGAAACGGGGACTGGGCCATGCAGTTAGGATGCCTCCGAAGTTTCTCTCAAAGGGGAGGATGCAACAGGAACAGCAAGCTGGAAAACACCGGAACACACTAATTGGATTACACTGGTGTTACTATGGGATATGTCAAAACGCAAAGAGGCAGGACTGGTCAGGACAGTAAGATATTTATGCCATATGTGCCAAAAAAGTGCAGACCATTGTCGTAAATAAATCATTCTTGAAAGCAACTACCGCCTATTGCACCAATTCAGAAAAAGTCACATGAAATTATTACTCATGCCAAGACCAAAGGTAATCTTTTGAGAAAAGAGGTGCACGTTAATCACGAGCGCGATATTTACTTTATTCAAAACGTGCTGCATCACAAAGTGCCCAGGGCGGGATTTACCTTTGCCCTCAATATTCTTGTACTTTGAAACTGTACCCAATAACAATTGCACGGCACTTTAAAGACTCCCTTCAAAATAATGAAACAGAGTACATCATTCAGTCGGTACGCATGACATCGCTACTTGCCTTGAATAAGAGCAGTTCTAAGTGCACAGATTAACATCCCCACGGTGTTTCTTTCAAGACTCTAATGCGCGCCGTTCTCAGCCTGTGTGTGCCTTAGGAAATAGCTACGGAGATACTCCGCCTTTGAGCTCTTAGCCGAGCCAATCAAGATAGAGATGACGTCAATGGAGGGGTTGCTCAAAGAAGAACATGCGAAAATCGTTGTCCAATTAAATCTAAAGTTAGGCTCCACGTGACGTGAGATAGAACGCGTGCGCAGGGCAAATCGTACAAGCGACTAGTGTCCTGCGTTTTCTGTAATACAATATCTGCTTTCAGCCGTTTTCTTCCCTCATCGGTCTTGTTATTCAGCAAAATATATTATATCCGTAACAGTAAAAAATGCAATCTCAACCGTTGTCAAAAGGACGAATAGTAAAACTTTTAAGAACTGTGACTTATACTGGTTATTGAGTAGTAGTATGATGTGCTTTTGTACTTGTGTGGCATTGCTTGATTTATTTGAGTTCAAATATTGTATCTCATGTTCCAGAGATGGTTAGGTGGACTGGTGGAATTTTCAAGGGCTGGTCAAGATAAATAATGTGTAATTTTTGAAAGGAAATCTAAAGTTGTTTTTTTATTTCAAAATCTAACGTTATACATTTATATATCATTAGCCTTGATTAAAACCAGAGCAGGATTTTAGGGTCAGGAGCGTATACTGACAGTAACAGGAGTAAGGAAGGGACAAACATTTTTATATGGATTTTTCTGTTTATTGTATGAAATGTGAAAACTGAAGTGTTCACTCGTTAGCTCTGTGCCACCGTTGCATTTTGTCCAACTAGTGCCACTGTAGACGCAACATCCATCCATTTCGTTGCCTTAAACTGCACAGGGACGCAGGAGCCTATCCGAGCAAGAACAGAGCACAAGGCAGGAACCCCTGGACAGGGCTCAGTCCTTTGCAGGGTGAACACAGACTCAACACATTAGGCCAATTTAACAACGTCAGTTCACTTAATCTGCATGCATTTGGACAGTGGGAAGAAACCCAGGTGAGAACATGCAAATTACACACAGGCCAGTTTTAAACATTAGTTAGGAATTAGAATATGAATGCCCTGGGTGAATTCCACAAAGCACACTTATGAAATCGAGTCTTAACTCAGTGAAACGTCCTTGAAAAAGCTTCATTTTTCAATTGAGGTTCTGTAGGTTTAACAAACACAAAGCAGCAACACAAGACAGGCTTTGGCAACGCACAATTCATGTGCAAACTCATAAAATTTAAGTTATTCCTAACAATCAATTGTCGATAACATCAATCAGAGCTCAAAAAACACAAAGGATGGTACAATAGATTGAGGCCCTTTTTTGATTTTAAGCATGAAACTGTTGTGATGTATGGAGTACAGTGGGTATAGAAAAGAATCACCCCTTTGAAATATTCCCTTTTTTTTGCTTTACAGCCTTAAATGAAAACACACACAAAAAATTTCTTAACCCAGTGCAACCTATAACATCCAAGTGAAAGATAGCACTGCTACAGTTCAGAAAAATTATAAAAAATCAAAAACAAGACATACTGAGATTGATAAAGGATCACCCCCCCCCATGTCAGTGTCATTTTGTTGACCCACCTTTTGCTTAAATGACAGCCTTAAGTCCGTTGGGATACTTCTCCATCACCTTTGTACATCTAGATTAAGCAATATTTGCCCACTCTTCCTTACATAACTGTTCAAGTCCAGTCAAATTGGATGCTGAGCGTTGGTGGACTGCTATCTTCAAATCTTTCCACAGATTTTCAATGGGATTTAGGTCTGGGCTCTGACTGGGCCACATGAGGACATTCACTTTTTTCTCCTTCAGCCACTGTGTGGTCAATTTTGCTGTGCGCTTCGGGTCGTTGTCGTGTTGAAAGGTGAACATTCTGGCAGAGGGTAGCAGGTTTTCCTCAAGAATTTCAAGGTATTTTGCCCCATCCACTTTTCCTTCTACCCTAACAAGAGCCCCAGACCATTTGGCAGAGAAACACCCCCACAACAGGATGCTGCCACCTCAATGCTTTACTGTAGGTATGGTGTGTTGTGGATGGTGAGCTGCATTGGATTTCTGCCAGGTGTACCATTTGGTATTGAGACCAAATACTGTAGTTCGATTTTGGTCTCTTGACCAGAAGACTTACTTCCACATGGCATCAGAATCTTCAAGGTGCATTCTGACAAAGCTCAAACCAGCCTTAATGTGGCCTTTCTTGAAAAGTGGCTTTTTCTTTACGACCCTCCCAAACAAGCCACAATTGTGGAGCGCTTGTGAAATTGTAGTCCCATACACACAATGACCACTCTTTTGCTATAAAATCCTGTAACTCCTTCAAAGTGGCCTTTGGCCTCTTAGTAACCTCTTACCAGTTTCATCTTTGCTCTTCCATCCAGTTTGGAGGGACAGCCAGATTCAGAGAGGGTCCTAGTAGTATCAAACACATGCCACTTTATCATGAGACTTTACTGTGCACCTTAGGATTGATAAAGCCTTTTGAGATTTTTTTTTTTTTTTGCACCCATCTCCTGCCTTGAGCCTGTCCACAATGCTCTCCCAGATGTTTTGAAAGTGGCTTGCCACCCCGATGGAATGAATTTTCCTGGAAGTTGTTTTTATGCTTCATCAAATGGATTACAATCGATCACAGTTGGAAGCCAGTAACCATGGTCTGCAATGGAAATGGTGCCTGATGAAGTTAGATTGCATGGAGTAGTCCCAACAGTGGCAGTCACTTAAACAGCTGAACAAGTTTCCACGATTTAAGAAAACTGGACCTTTGTATTGATGCCATTATTCACAATTCAGCTTTTCACAGCACACGAGATTTCTTACTGAATGGGAAATCTGAACACTCAACCCACAACAGTACTGCCACCATCCTTGTCTGTTTCATGGCCAATGTCTTGTGTGGTCATGTACTGCCTTGTTAATCTTGGGGCCACTGCAATACCCATTTTAAATTTGAGATGCAAGGTGCAGCAATCATAATTGGAGGGAGAGAAAATGCAGGAAACTAATGATACAAGTCTCATTAATATGATGGACAAATCTGCTCTTAATTTGATAAGCCCTTTAATATGAATGTATTCTCAAATGTTCATACAAAAATCTCCACCAGTAGAATGGAGAACAGATTGAAAAACAAACAAGCCACAAAAAGTACACTTGACAATTTTATTTGTAGTGCTGAAACATACACAGCAATAGCCAAGTCAAAATTAAAAAAAAAAACAAGAGACAGAATTACAATGAACAATTTGTACAAAACATCTAAAAACTTCAAAACTAACTTTCTGGTCAAATTGGTCTGCTCCACTGTTAGGAACATATACTGCCTACAAAACACTGATTCAAATAAAAAAAAAAAAGTAAAAACAAAGCAGAGTCAGTGGGAGGGCATCTAAGTGGTGGTGGTAGTCTTCTCCAGCAAAGGGCACTGAGGACTCAGTTTGCATGTTGCGCAGTTGAGAAACACAGCTTGAGGGTATAAGGGTATGGACCATCTGTAAAAAAACAGAACAACAAAAAGTAAACTGAACATAACAAGACCCTCTTTTCCAGAGGATCACTTTTTTTAAAAATGTGCCACCAAGTCAATCAAGTGTTCCATTCAAAATGTGACAAAAAGCAAGTAAAATGGGGAAGTACTGTATTTTTTGCAATCTAGGGTATGTGCTATTGGCCTAACTGCAGAACAGAACAAGTGTGCCTGATGCAGAGAATGCTATTTACAAAGATGAAACTGGGGTTTGACACTGACACAAGTACTTGTGCAATCTAGAATGCACAAAACATTCCACACACTTTCACTTACTGAATATAGCAGAATTTGAAGGAGGTCAGCGTCAAAATGCTTGAGCTATCTATATACAGGTCAATTTGAACACAAGTTTATGGTACATACTGCTCCTTCAGTGAACAGCCTGGTTTCTCTACAATCACATAAAACCATTTAGAATAGAACCAACCCCCCACAAAAAAGTGAACCTACTAGGGTTCTTCATCTGATAATGATTCATCAGGGCCAGAGCTTCCATTGCATCATTGATTGATTCCCATTCTAGCAGACCAGAACTACTCCTCTCACCTAGATCAAAGCAAGCAGAAATGACTAAACCGATCCAAATTAAAAGCAGAATACAACCCAATGTCCCAATATTGACAAATACACACTTTTTCCAGAAAACAGCTTCACAGAAGATGGATGCTTCACTCCAAGCTCATCACAGATCTGCTGAAAAACAAAGCAGATCATGTTCCGTATAAACGTATCATAGGCAAAGGTTTAATTAAAAAAAATAAAATAAAATTTAAAGATAAATACCTTGTTAAATATATCTTGAGAAACATCCGGCTGCGCATTAAAGAAATGCAGCACATTACTAGGGTGCTGAATGCGGTTTTTTGCCGCCTGCTCAGGCGAAGTGAATCGGTTGTTCCGTGTTCCATGGAAGTCTTTAAAACTGTTGCTCCCATCCTCCAACTCGTATGACTGACCTGGCATAATTGCCTGCTGCTTTGAAACACTAAAAATACACACACGCAATTAGAACATTGCCATCTGCGTGCAGCAACCAAGTACATGCAGGGATAGATTGCTGGTTAATTCCAAGTCACATACCAGACATTAAGCTTCTGACCAAATAAGAAAGTATTGTTAAGATGTGTGATTGCACGGTCAACAGCAAAGCAATCTCCCATTTCAACCATGGCAGCACCAGGTTTGCTCTTCATGAACTTCACCTACAATTCAAAAAAAATTTGAACAAAATTTCAACGGTAATAGAAACATTATATAATTCACTGAGAAGAAGATTTACTTTACTGCACATACCCTTTCAACATTACCATACAGGCAAAAGATATTGAAGACCCGATCTGCATTCATCTTGCTTGGCTCTAAGCCATACACCATGAGTACAGGGCTGTCAGCATGAGGACTATACTCTGGAGGTGGTGGTGGGGGTGGAGGAGGATGACCATATTGTGGACCCCCATAACGCTGGCTATGAGCTCTGCGTGGTCCTCCCATAGGGGGACCCATTCTACGACTTTCATAATGAGGGGGTGGGGGAGGGCCATAATTGTCATCATAATGACCATGGTAACTTCCTTGAGGGCCACCTGCTGAAAATGTGAACAAGAAAGTCAGTAAGAGACACAAAAGGAAGCAAAAACCACTACGCCAAAAAACCCAACACACACACCACACTGCAACTCACCATATTCTGGAGGGTGGTCACCCAGAAGAGCTGGCTGTCTTTGCCTTTTGTTTGGGTTTGAGTTCATCTCTGTAAAAGAAAAAAAAATGTTATGCCATGGAAGAGAAAAAAAAAAAACCCCAACCCCCAGCAGTGATTAAAAGCAGAGGGGATACCCACTCTGTAGAATTAGTATACTGCAAAACACTGACTGATGTGCCCATAATCCACATACTGGTGTAACTGAGCACAGGTCTACATGGAAAAAAGCCCCAACAGATGTACACATGAAAAATGTACACATTTTGGAGTGCATCTAAAATCAGAGTAACAAAACAATTTAAAAAAAAAAAAAAAATTAAAAAAGCCCCAAAACAGGTAAGGTTACAGGAGATTTTATTCAGAAATTCAATACCAACAATTAGGAAATCTTGCCACCCAACTCAAAGCTTCAGCAGGCAGTCTTTGCAAGTCAACTGTTAAGAGATTACCAATCACTCAATTCAGCAATGAAAGCCTCCCCAGGGGATGTACTTTGTTTTTCTACAGAGGGACAAAAGTTAGGAGAGGTAGCAAAGTTTCCAGTGTTGGTTTACAAGATCTGTTTTCACACACACATCCTTCTGGTTTACAAAAGACTTGAGAAACATTTTACTTACAGTGGCGTTGTGCCGAGAAGAGGCGAGGTAGGTTGGGGGGAAGATGGAGGAGAGAAGCGGCCCACACACCAAAATGCCGAGTGTGCTTCTCTCACAAATATCTGTAACAGTAGTATGTTTTGCTTTTTTCTGCTTACCATCTGCAATGCCTCAACAGCGAGAGATTTGCACAGTTCTGAAAGATGGCGTCCCATCAAACACAAACGCTGACCCTGCATCACAGGTTTTACAGTCATCAATACAAAACAATTCTCAAACCCAAGATTTGAATTCAAATTTACTAGATAAATCTCACAAAATTAAAGGAAGGGGAAATGAATCCTCAGGATGCTCAGAGTCAGACATGTGGCTATTTGGATGTGCATTTGTGTTGTAATAGGACCATGAGAGTGGTGTTCGTTGTTCAGGTCTGTTGTGTCTTCATTACAGTGGCATCTTCCCGTGCATGACCTGAAATGTGCGCTGTCTCTGCAGTGCAAGCAAAAACCTAGCCCACGGGGCCGGGGAAGTGGAAGTGGGCTGTGTGCCTCTGCTGTCTGTTAGTGGTGATCCCGGTGGGCAGGCAATCATTAGCTGGAGTCACAAAAGCAATCCTGTGTAGCTGAAGTAATAGTGATGAAGACCAGTCAGAAGTGGGCCCCCAAAATGCGACGTTGCTGTACAGACAAAGCGGATGCATACTCCTTGCACGGCCGAATGTGTGCGACGACATGGACATCTCCGGGTCAGCTGTGCTTTGGTGATTTGTTTTGCTTTAAAATGTTTGCTCTGAACAATGTGGTGGCATGGCACATCTCTCTCTTGCCCACCCACTCACTTGCTTGGATGCGGTTTCACAATGCAGTGCTGTAAATTAGTTTTGAGTTGATTTGTTTGAAAATGTTCTTCCTGTGACTGGTTGCTGTTCTTGTGGAACTATAGGATGGCATGTTCCTCCTGTTAGGGTGGTGGCTGTTGTCTTTGTCTGCTGTTGCAGTTTTATAGCCTGTGTGTAAACTAGGGATGTGAAGAGCCATGGGCAACAGGACATCCAGGTCTTTCCTGTGCCAAGGAAGTCCAATATGCTTCCAACATTTTCTAGGCCCCACCAACCATACCACAGTAGAGTTATAAAAAAAAAAAAAAAAAAAAAAAAAAATACCAGATTCTCATTTGTTCCATGTGAAGGTAAAATCTGGTAGCCACCTTCACAACCCTGGTCACATTCATGTGAACAACTGGCACTGCTTGGCAACTTCTTAAAACAGATAAAGATCAGTATGGAACACAAGACCAGAGAATACATTACATAATATCCAACAACCTCAACAGAACACCGGACCTGCACCAAGATTAAGGATACAGGTTGACTATGAGCAAGGACAACAGTCCAGCCAGCCTTTTTAAAAACACCTTAAGAAGCCCACATCATAAATGACACCTTAAAATCCTGATTTAGAATCACTATTAACCCCCAAAACAAGCATAAATACAAACAGTCCCAGTTATTAAAAAACCATTGACTACCAGAATTATTTCACATCTTTCAGATTGTGTAATCTGGGAGATGGATTTATTGAACATATTTAAAAAGGCATCATTAAAGAAATAAACCTCCCATCCCACCATTTTCAGCACCTTGGGGAATATACCAACCACCACACTCGGCTAATCCATTTAAACAAAAACTATTAGGCCAGGGTGCACTTGGAAGGCCCGGACCTCACTGGCTCTGCACATCCCTACAGTGTACCTGCACCAGAAAAAATGTATCATGTATTGTTAGAAAGATAGAGCTATAATGCCACTAAACCAGACTAATGATACAAAACTTTATAAAGCCACATAAAACATGTCTTCAGAGGGCAGACAGTAGGTTAACGGTCATCAGTGGAGGGAGATGCATCATAAAAGCTGGAAAGCCAGCATTTAAAGAGATTAGGACCAATTCATTGGAGTGTTTAAAACCTGTTAAAAAGATGCTACAAGTGGCAGCACAATTTGCTGCTCCCATGTGGTTTGTATTTATATAGATTTAAAAAAAAAATTATATAAGAACCCAAACCAGTCTTTGTAGTGATGGCAGTAGCTCTGGTTAGTGGCATTATAACGTGACGTCAGCGGTCAGCCCTCCCACCCATTTCTTTTGGTGATGCCTATACAGTCAGACAGACCCTAAAAGGACAACAACCCCTAATATACAAGGAATTACCTTGACCACTGAGATTTGGATTGGTGTAGTCCCATGTGTCTTGGTCATTCTTAAATACATTCAAACGTGTTGGCTAAGGAAGATGAGAAATAAAGCTGTTAGTTTTCAAAATGACACCAACACACACACACACACACATAAACACAAATCCCACTCTTACCTTAGCATATTCAATCTTAAGGGTGCAACACCCGGAATATATATCAGCTCCATTAAGAGAGGCTTTTGCCCTCTGTGCACTTTGAACAGAATCAAATGTATGAACAAATTAAGGAACACAAGGTAAACAACTTGAAAGACTAAAAACTTCATTTAAATGTAGGGGGGTGTAACATCGTACTGAAAGCAATGTGAAAAAATCCTTTATACACACTTAAATGAGTACTCCATCTACTTAACCCATGGACATTGTTTTGTACGATAATATAAACTGTGCTGGACCCAATAGTGATCAATGTTTTCAGGAACCACTACAAACAGGTTTTAAGAGTATGCATCCAAGTTAAGTAGGAACAGCAAGGTGTTCAGATGCTAATCAATATCAAACAAAACACAAACATCAGCTCTAAAAAGGATATTCAACCATGGCCTGGACACCATTCTTCCTGAAAATGACAATTCGCTGCACTGGTCCGCACGGGTTGCAGATGGTGTAAAGAACATCCTAATAATGGGAAAGAGGGAAAAAAAAAAGGACTAGTACAGACCCCATTGGAATTCACCACCACCAATCTACTGCAACTGTAAATTGTACAAACTGCCATCAGAAACTTGGTGTTCTTACCGTTGTAATGGGATAAATCGGATTCATAACTGTAAGCAACAGCACACTGTTTACACTTCGAGAATCATCGGAGTCTCCAGGACGAGAAATCTTCTGACTTGTGGAATAGTTGACAAAAGATGGATGGCCAGCAATATAAATTTGATTATCTGAGGCATAGTTTACAGCATTACACGCTCCATTTAAGTCTTCAAACTCGACTAGTGCCTGTCTCTTCTTCGGCATCACCACAACGTAACTGAAAAGATACACGGTTTTGCTTAAACAACTCACCACAGTGCCAAACAGTCTTTACTTAAACAGTGAGCCGTTTCTTCCCGATTACAAAATCTAAACTTCGCTTGGCGACTTACCTAATAGGCCCAAACTCCTGCAGTGCCTCCACCAAATCAGCCTCCATTACACCGTCGACGAGCCCTCTCACGTGGACAACTGGAGAAGGAAGGGTCTTATGTGGATCATCATAACCATCCTGTAATAGGGGTTTGTTAAGTCAGTATCAAAAAGAATGGAAAAAAGCCATTACTCGCCTGCAAATATATGCAAAATAATAACAGGGTAGCTTTTAGAGGTAGTGTCTTTTGTCTAATGTGAGGATTTGTGACAACACAGGAAAGGGGAGATCCTGCTTAAAACAAATGAGGCAAAACGCGTATCCGTACTTGTGCACCCTACCGTGACGAATAAAACTACATTAAACCGTTGCAGACAATAGTACTTCTCTTTCCAATTGGTGAGCGGTAAATAAAACACTGTGGATAAGCTTTAATAATTCGAATTCATCTACTTGGGGGGAGGGGAATCACTGGTCGACTGAGGCGCCAGGTGTCGCACAAAGGGATAAAGAATGCGGTAGTGGGGGAGGGGAGATGAGCGGCAAAGAAACACGCGGTCAAGCATACAGTTAAAATGGACAACAAAAACGAAAAGAGAAACTATACCCTCCAAAATACGCGATGACAAAGAGAGAGACAGAATAAACAACTGCAGCAGCAAAGCCAAACGAAATAAAAAAAAATGCGAGGTCTTCACGAAGGCCACTAGGCCCGCCGCGTGGACGCACGCGACAAAAATGAAAATCCCAACACAAAGCAAGTCGGAAATTAAATAGCCACGTTACTAAAATAAACACAAAAACTTACACCAGCAATTCCGTCGTTGTTATTATCAGTCTTTTGTCGTTTGGGGGCACGACCACCGTCGTTGTAATACCTTCCTGGAGCCGCCATCTTCTTTCTTTGCCGTTTACTGCAGTATGGAAGATGGAGGCACCAAGAGACGACAGAAAAAGCCTCTCTGGCGACTCCGCCCACTTGCGCAAGAAGGCGGAGGCAAATACGTAACACTCTCCCATCAGCCAATCCCCTCACCCAGATGCTGATCCCGACGCTACTTCCAATGGAATCGATAACCGGAATCAAAAGAATATAGTGAAAAAAAACACCTTAAGGTGTCTATTCTCACCCGGAAGTAATGATTTGAAACACCTTCGGATTTAATAAATAATAGGGAATCTGCACCCCAGACAAAAATTAAACAAAAGCTTACATTACCTGGAATCAGTTACGCCCGCTTAGCAAATTAATATGATTGGTAAGACGTCTGGCTTTGTCTAATGACGATTGGCCAAAATCGGTATCAATCAAAAAATGCGTTGGTACAGGAAGTCTGGGACGAAGTTTGAGTTTATTCATGAAGTAGTTTTAAATTTCACAGTGATAAGGTAAAGTTTTGAAGTGGTCATTATTTCAAGCAAAAAACCCATGTATCTAGATGGGAACTTCAAGGAGGCACGAAAATATTTTTGTATAAGAATGCAGTATACATTAATTTTGAAACTGTTGAAGGGTGCACGCATGTTTCGTTTCATTAAGAGTAGAAAAAGTATTTTTAAATGCAGTTTATTTGAAAGTTTCGATGGTGTAGCAATTGAATGCTGGATAACCGCCCTGCCACCTTTTTGTTCTAGGTGACTGAAACGCAATTGCTGTGAATTGTTTTTAAAGAAAGCACAATTGCTCACCATACAAACCTCCACGGTGCTTACATCATAATTTCGGGGAGTTTTAAATCTAGTAGCATAATCCAGGACTTGGTGTCTTTTTTAACAATATATTTACCACGGCGCGAGTGGGCGATGCATTTCTTGAACCCCTCATCCATATTGCATGTAGACAATACGGAGGGGTTCTGGCATTGCAACTAACGGCTATGTAATTGTATAGATTGTGAGGCAAAATACGCAGATAAAGCCTTATCCCATTTGTGGAATCATTAACATCGTCTTGATTATTTTACAGACAGTTTGGAGCGAGTCTTTAAGAAAATACGATGTCCCCTTTTTGTCCATGCATTTCAGAATCTCACTGCCTTGCCTCCGAAATCGCACGTATCGTCAGAAAAACTTTACCTAATGGATAACGCAGGGCTACGTCATACCAATCACTCATTCTAATAATAATACATTCACAAGTGATTACTAGGGTGGTCCCGACAGCCACCAACAGAAAACGAAAGGAGCGCGATGATTGGCGGAACGACTCGGCAATTACTCCACTATACACACCCGTGCTGGGCAGGACGTCTAAACGTGACAATGTCCTATTCACAGCATGCCATATGTTATTGTCGGGGAAGGGCTGAGCTCTTCTATATAGACCTCTTTGCATTTGCTTAACTGTAATTTAAATATATTGTTCAAATATTCTTTTTTGAAGAGAGAAATCTGGCCGAAGATAAATTGTTTAAATGTTATTTTTTCAACAAAGAAATATGTCCAGAGTATTTAAAGATGTACTAAGATATTGCATAAATGTTAAATTTTGGGGGTTTCTGGTCATGTAAGGGTATTCGGTAATACATACTGACTGTACACTCTGGAAACAAGGGGTGCCATTTAGGTAAGAAAAGAGGTATGCGCTGTGGACACTGCAGGGGGCTGTTCATCAACCCCTAGAGCTCCACATGGTCCTCAACAAGCATCCTGTAAAATTTTTTTTTTCCCTTATTTATTAATTTTATTGCAATCCATACAAATCAATCAAGTTTTTACAAAAAGAAAAACTGAGTTAAGGACAGATCGATCCCCACCCCTTAAAATTTAAATAAAAACAGAATGCAATATGTTTCTGGTGTCAAATTCAAAATGAGCATATATTCTTCATAACTCTAAATTTCTCAGTTTCAACATTTGATATGTTGTCTTTGTTTTCTTTTCAGTATGGGTTTAAATAATTTGCAAATCACCATGGTATGTTTTTATTTACATTTTGCTGTGTCCAAACTTTTTTAGCAAAAGACAATAATAAAAACATATAATACAATAATTATAGGATATTGGGAGGAACTGTTGAACTGCCTAATGGCAGAAGGCAGAAGAGATCCCCAGAAGTGCTTCTTTGCACACTGTGAAAGAGCACACACTTCCAGGAAGCACCCCCTGGAGGGAATGGGCAGAATTGTTCATGATAGCATCCAATTTTGACTCCGTGCTCTTTTCCACAACAGCCATCGCAGTGTCTTGGGTAGTCCTGTAACAGACCAGGCTTTTCTGATGTTTGTTTAGTGTGGATCAATACACTGGCTGCAATGGTTTGGTAAAACGTTTCCAGTAAGTTGTTTCAGATAGACTGGAGTCTCCTAAGAAAGTACAATCTGCTGTGGCCCTTCTTATACATTGTATTGTCAAACCAATCAGGTTTGCTGTTCATATGGACCGCCAGATACTTATATCTCTGCACTACCTCCACTTCCCCTCAACCCCCACTGGATGATGACTGGTCTCGGGGGTTCTTTGAAATGCTAGAAGTCTGTCATCAACTCTTTTGTCTTGTTGATGTTGATCTGTTGGTCAACCACAAGAGAAAACCCTCCACCAGCCTACTGTAGTCTGTCTCGTCTACATTAGCAATACAACCAGCGATGGAGGGGTCATCTGTGAAATTCTGTGATGTCATGAGATGGTATTCTACTGGAAGTCCTTCGTGTAGAAGGTAAATCAGAAGGTAGATAAGTCAGTTTCCTGAAGTGCCCCAATATTACTCACCACCATCTCTAAAAATAGGCCATGAGCCACAAACTGCCATCTGTTGGTCCGGAAGTCCGACTTATGACACTGTGGGGGCATCAAGAAAATGGAGTGTACTAAGTGGAGATTTTTAGATTAATAAGATTGAAAGAGTCATACTTTGGAAGTGAAGGATGTGGCAGTAAGTGCACGTCCAACTTTGATGGAAGTTTTAATGAATATATAAGTGGGTGGTCACATCTGAATGTGTCATTTCTGTTTCACACTCCTGTGCAGCAGATGGCAGTCATGCATTTTTATGTCAGATGAAAGCTACCTGGAATTCCAAGAAGAAAATTCTGATTAATCTACATTATTCTATTCTTAAACATAATACATTTAATAGTAGACAATGGGGATCATGGTATCAAACTATACTACTTATAGTAAATCTATCTTATCTATTATATTAAATGTAAGGATGACTGACTGATTTTGCTACCCATCAACAAAAATACCATTTCCTATTTAGTTAAAAGTTGAATTTTGGTAGGATGGCAATTTAGGGCAGTAGGCCTCTGCTAAGTAAAGATTTTTTTTGATATATCAATATTTAGCTGTAAACCCCACCCCCTTATAATAGAAAAACTAAATACCCAAAAATTTGAAAAATGCTTTTAATGATTTGTTTGAAATTTGGTGATATAGAAAAAAGAAAAGTAGCCAACTTGTGTTTTTTTATTAGTCAATAATTATTAATGTTAGGCTAACGTACATGTTCTATACTGAAAATGGCTTTCTGTATATGAAGGACAGAGCAGAAGCAATTGACAGGCCACAAACAGTACCACTAATCAACAGTTTGGATTGTTGACGAAAGAAGGGGCTGTGTCCTCAACAGGAAAAGAGATGTGATCATGTTTGCTGTATACGGTGAGGTGCAAAATGATTAGTAAATGTTGATTCACCTGAAGCCAAAAGGGAGGGAGAGAGAAGAAGAAGAGATGGATGTCTTATCCTCAGATCCAAGGCCAGCCTGGAGCAATGGTGTCATTTTAAACTTAACAGATCCCCCATGAGCTACTCCACTGAAATATACACTCATATTTATGGATTCTGAAAGGGGACCCCCACCTCAACCTCTGAAATTGTGCATATTTACACACATCTCTGCTTACTTTGAATAGGAATGCCCCACCCCACTTCCACACTCCCAAGATTCTTTATGTGTACATTTGCATCTGCAGACTTTAAAGGTGATAACTACATACAACTAACGATAAACATGAAATAAAATACTTGAGTGAATGACATAAATAAATGAAAATTATAAACATCTAATATTGATAATCATATATATTCAGATTTCACATTATTTCAACTAATCACTGATTTAAAAAAAAAAAAAAATTTCCCTGAAAAATTGAGTTTTGCAATGACCATCAACAAAAGCCAGATCACTAGGAAAAGCAGGATCTAATCTAAAGAAGAAATGTTTTACTCAAGGACTAATTGCAGGTAGCATGTTCAAAAACAAGCAGCTAAAGCAACCTAAAAATATTACTTTATCCAAAGCAACTTACAACATTTGAGATAGAATTGTTTTTTTTTTTTTTTGTTTGTTTCTACAGTTCAACAACAGGCAAGGTGAAGTGACTTGCTCACGTCAGTACCAGGATTTGAACCCACAACCTCAAGGCTTGAAGTCCTAGGTCCAAAGCCTTAACCACTATAACACACTGCCTGTCAATAATATTAGACCTTGGTAAAGTATTTAAAAAAATATATATATATAGACAGGTGCCGGTCATAAAATTAGAATATCATGACAAAGTTGATTTATATCAGTAATTCCATTCAAAAAGTGAAACTTGTATATTAGATTCATTCATTACACACAGACAAATGTATTTCAAATGTTTATTTCTTTTAATTTTGATGATAATAACTTACAACTAATGAAAGTCTCAAATTCAGTAATTTGGAAAATTAAACTATCAATTAAGACTAATGCAAAAAAAGGATTTTTAGAAATGTTGGCCAACTGAAAGGTATGAACGTGAAAAGTATGAGCATGTACAGCACTCAATATTTAGCTGGGGCTCCTTTGGCCTGGATTACTGCAGCAATGCGGCGTGGCATGGATTCGATTAGTCTGTGGCACTGTTCAGGTGTTATGAGAGCCCATGTTGCTCTGATAGTGGCCTTCAGCTCTTCGGAATTGTTGGGTCTGGCGTATTGCATCTTCCTCTTCACAATACCCCACAGCTTTTCTATGGGGTTAAGATCAGGCGCATTTTCTGGCCAATCAAGAACAGGGATACCATGGTCCTTAAACAAGGTACTGTACTGGTAGCTTTGGCACTATGTGCAGGTGCCAGGTCCTGTTGGAAAATGAAATCTGCATCTCCATAACGTTCGTCAGCAGCAGAAAGCATGACTTGCTCTAAAACTTCCTGGTAGATGGCTGCGTTGACATTGGACCTCAGAAAACACAATGGACCAACACCAGCAGATGAAATGGCACCCCAAACCATCACTGACTGTGGAAACTTTACACTGGACCTCAAGCAACGTGGATTCTGTGCCTCTCCTCTCTTCCTCCAGACTCTGGGGCCTTGATTTCCAAAGGAAATACAAAATTTACTTTCATCAGAGAACATAACTTTGGACCACACAGCAGCAGTCCAGTTGAGACGCTTCTGATGCTGTCTCTTGTTCAAGAGTGGTTTGACACAAGGAATGTGACAGCTGAACCCCATGTCTTGCATACGTCTGTGCGTGGTGGTTCTTGAAGCACTGACTCCAGCTGCAGTCCACTCTTTGTGAATCTCCCCCACAGGTTAAATGGGTTTTGTTTCACAATCCTTTCCAGGGTGCGTTATCCCTACTGCTTGTACAGTTTTTTCTACCACATCTTGTCCTTCCCTTTACCTCTCTGTTAATGTGCTTGGACACAGAGCTCTGTGAACAGCTAGCCTCTTTAACAATGACCTTTTGTGTCTTGCCCTCCTTGTGCAAGGTGTCAATGGTCGTCTTTTGGACAACTGTCAAGTCAGCAGTCTTCCCCATGATTGTGTGGCCTACAGAACTAGACTGAGAGACCATTTAAAGGCTTATGCAGGTGTTTTGAGATAATTAGCTGATTAGAGTGTGGCACCAGGTGTCTTCAATATTGAACCTTTTCACAATATTCTAATTTTCCGAGATACTGAATTTGGGACTTTCATTAGTTGTCAGTTATAATCATCAAAATTAAAAGAAATAAACATTTGAAATACATCAGTCTGTGTGTAATGAAAATATCTAATATACACGTTTCACTTTTTGAATGGAATTACTGAAATAAATTAACTTTGTCATGATATTCTAATTTTATGACTGGCACCTGTATATATATATATATATATATATATATATATATATATATATATATATATATAACTGCTCAAAAAATTAAAGGAACACTTTGAAAACACATCAGATCTCAATGGGAAAAAGAAATCCTCCTGGATATCTATACTGATATAGACTGGGTAATGTGTTAGGAGCGAAAGGATGCCACATCGTTTGATGGAAATGAAAATGATCAACCTACAGAGCCCTGAATTCAAAGACACCCCAAAAATCAGAGTGAAAAAATTATGTGGCAGGCTAGTCCATTTTGCCAAAATTTAATTGCAGCAACTCAAAATTGTACGCAGCACTTTGTATGGCCCCTGTGTTCTTGTATACATGCCTGACAACATCGGTGCATGCTTCTAATGAGATGACAGATGGTGTTGTGGGGATCTCCTCCCAGATCTGGACCAGGGCATCACTGAGCTCCTGGACAGTCTGAGGTGCAACCTGGTGGCATTGGATGGACCAAAACATAATGTCCCAGAGGTGTTCTATTGGATTTAAGTCAGGAAAGTGTGGTGGCCAGTCAATGGTATCAATTCCTTCATCCTCCAGGAACTGCCTGCATACTCTCACCACATGAGGCCAGGAATTGTCGTGCACCAGGAGCCACTGTACCAGCATAGGGTCTGACAATGGGTCCAAGGATTTCATCCTGATACCTAATGGCAGTCAAGGTGCCTTTGTCAAGCCTGTAGCGGTCTGTGTGACCCTCCATGGATATGCCTCCCCAGACAATCATTAACCCACCACCAAACTGCTCATGCTGAATGATGTTACAGGCAGCATAATGTTCTCCATGGCTTCTCCAGACCCTTTCACTTCTGTCACGTGCTCAGGGTGAACCTGCTCTCATCTGTAAAAAGCACAGGGCACCAGTGGTGCATCTGCCAATTCTGGTATTCTATGGCGAATGCCAATCGAGCTGCATGCTGCTGGGCAGTGAGCTCAGGGCCCATTAGAGGACCCTTGGGTCACCCTCATGAAGTCTTTCTGGTTGTTTGGTCAGAGACATTCACACCAGTGGCCTGCTGGAGGTCATTTTGTAGGGCTCTGGCAGTGCTCATCCTGTTCTTCCTTGCCCAAAGGAGCAGATACTGGTCCTGCTGATGGGTTATGGACCTTCTATGGCCCTCTCCAGCTCTCCTAGTGTAACTGCTTGTCTCCTAGAATCTCCTCCATGCCCTTGAGACTGTGCAGGGAGACACAGCAAACCTTCTGGCAATGACACGTATTGATGTGCCATCCTGGAGAAGTTGGACTACCTGTGCAACCTCTGTAGGGTCCAGGTATCGCCTCATGCTACCAGTAGTGACACTGACTGTAGCCAAATGCAAAACTAGTGAAGAAACAGTCAGAAAAGATGAGGAGGGAAAATGTCAGTGGCCTCCACCTGTTAAACCATTCCTGTTTTGGGGTTCATCTCATTGTTGCCCCTCTAGTGCATCTGTTGTTAATTTCATTAACACCACAGCAGCTGAAACTGATTAACAACCCCCTCTGCTACTTGACT
This sequence comes from Polypterus senegalus, assembly GCF_016835505.1. Lineage (NCBI taxonomy): Eukaryota > Metazoa > Chordata > Cladistia > Polypteriformes > Polypteridae > Polypterus > Polypterus senegalus. Next base: position 30,858,141 of record NC_053165.1, read on the forward strand.
GACCAGATTAATATCCCATAAGTTTCATTGACTTTATGCTATACTCTGATTAAAAGTGTGTTATATTTAATTATTTTGAGCATATATATATATATATATATATATATATATATATATATATATATATATATATATATATATATACCAATGGCACTATAACAAAGGCCCACCACCTTACAAAATTCACCATACAAAACTAGATAACACAACTAGTTGAATGTAAACCCCAGTAGAATAATCCTTGCACCTATAGCTGCTGGGATAGGATCCCGTCCTTGTGAAGCTTCATCTGATTAAACAGGTCTGATAATGAACAGAACGATAAATACTCTAAGACAGCACAGTAGTGTAATGTCTCTGTGGTAAGATGCATAATTTTAATTTGTCTTCCATCCCCTCTTTTTGTGGAGTTAGCACATTCTCCTCATGTCTGTGTGGCTTTTCTTTTCCTCCTGTATTCCAAGGAAGTATTATTTTAGATTGAGTGGAAACTTCAAACTGGGCAAAGTGCATAAGCATGCCCTACATCGGATTGGAAACCACTCCAGATTGGGTTGCTGTTTTGTAGGCTTTGTAGGACAAGGTTGGGTATTGCCCATTCTGCTAGGCTTTAGTAGCACACCAGGCCTGTTAAGAAAGCAGACTGAACAGGGATGCAGGTACCCAGCTGCACAAAACCCCCACTTGCATTCCAAAGTAAGTGATTGGACTCCAGCTTGTACCAGGATCTGCCTGTAAATCAGAGTTGCACTGACATCTCTCCACAGGCCCCTCAGCAGACCTCCAAGCCAGAAGGCATGAAAAGACAATGAAAGGGCAAAGACCTGTAATTCAAGGGGTGACAACTAAGATGGACAGAAGAACCCACCTATTAAAAGACACTGATTTTGTAACTGGAAGTGACTTTAATCCAACTCTTTAACCACTCTTTAAAACCAAATGCAACTGCCCATCTCTCAAAGTTGGAAAAAGTGAGAGGAGACCAGAGAATGGCAAGTTGAGTGAAGTACAGGGAGTGGCGACTCTCCAAAATGACTGAAAACATCTGAATCCTGATCTCTGAGCTGAAAAAGCCTCTTCCTTGGACAGGTGAATTTGACAAACCTCTCATCTTTGTGGACCAGACGCCAAGGCCCAGTCTGTGGAGCCGAAGCTGTGTACCAGTAGTCTGACGAGGCTGAGAAGTGATGACTTCAAGAAGGTAACCTCAGCATCTAAACTCTAGAGCCACAATAAGTCAAGCCTTTTCCCAATGAAGTGCCAAAAGAGAGCAGAAAGCAAGCAGAGGAAGCAGCAGCACAGCACTGGCAAGAGAAAGTGTGCACTGTGAAGAGTCCTCCACTTGAGTCCAGAGCAACAACTCCACACACAACATTGGACATCATCCATAAAGACTTGCTATGTGTGCCAAGATAAAGTAAACTCTAAATACCAGACACAACCTATATGTGATACATTTGTCTGTCTAGTCTGTCCGCATCCAGTGTTATACGTCAACATATACAGTATATGCAGATATATTTCTAGAATTCTTGTGTTTATCATTAAATTAGATTATTCTGTTTCTTAAAATGAGTGTGCCTCAGTTACTTTGATATAAGTCTAATAGCCAAAGACCCACCTGCTACAACAAAGGAAGATAAGGTAAATAAAGTAGGAGCCTTGAAGAATAATTTGATTATTTACCAGTATTGCCAAAGGCAAACCAGATAATTAATTAACCCAGTTAAATGTTCTCACATCCCACATTAATATGGCATTCTCTTGGGTTGCCATCTTATTATTAATCATCAAAAATTCCTATTACAGAGAATAAATTCCAGCTCCTCTCAAATCTAAAGTGAAATAAGAGGGTTAAAAATGAATTAAGTATTGATACAAATGTAATTTTGTGTGGATATTGCAAGAAGCTTTGTTTTGAGTAGGACTGAAGTACAGACACTTTATCTACATACGCACCATTTCAAGTTACACTTGAAACATTATTTATAAGCCTTTCCGTTTTTAAAACCAGGGGCCCACTGCCCTTAGGATCAAGCAAAATTAAAAGTCTTTGTCAATGATGGAAACTGTCTACATTGTCTCTCTCTGGCCACGCTACAGTATTCTACAGTACAGGGTTTTGTTATTGATTTTGGTGGAACTGCAGTATACAACACTAGGTCTGTCACCAGTAATAACTTTTTCTCTTATCCCCACATGTTGATCTGACACTAGGTCTGATGCTAATGATACTCTTTTTCTCTTACTCACTTTATGTGGTTCTTTTTTAGGAAGGGTAGGTTTATCAAAGTGTTAAGAGGTGTCAAGCGCCACCACAGTACATCAAAAACTATAGGATGCTAACATTAACTATTGTATTATACTGCATTATGTGGAGCATCTGGAGTTGTACTCACCTTAGGGAGACAGTCTTAAACCGGTGGAAGAACTCAAAATCATAAAAATCAACAAAGCAGCATAAGCAATCTCCAAACTACTGCACGGATTCTTGGGATTTGAGTTCTTCCACCCAGAGCAATAGTAGACCAGTGATGTCACAGGTCCACTCTTCTTTGACAATTTATACAAAAACAGTGACATTGTTTCTTGCTGCACTTATTTTCCATATGAAAGAGTTCTATTCCCAATTAAAAGATACAAAAATGTGACTACAACCAACTGAATGACTGTTCAGCTTCCATATGATTCATGTCGATTTATATTGTGCTATTAAATATACAGTGAAAATATGGATTGAAGAACTTATTAAAATATTGTGCCCTAGCTTAAATAACTGTGGAAAACTGGAAGTGACAGTTCATAAGATGCCTGCTTGTAGAAAGTATTAATACCTTACCTTGGTGCCTTGTCCATCTTCTTTCACTTATACTAAGGAGTAAGGAAAAGGTAATGGATGTAAGAGAGTGGGATATGCTGACAACATCTGGTCGGGAGACAATTTTGTTTCTTAATTTAATAATTGTGAAAATTAGTAGATGTGCACCAAATGTTTCATATCAGTTCAGCATAAAGTAATTCATGCGAGATCCCTAAACACTGTCTGAAATTAAACAGGACGAGAACAGTTAAGTTCTTCACTGAAAAGATGCCACTGCAATTTAAAAGTATTATAACAACATTCTCAAATCTGCTAATTTCAGCTCAAGGTTGCATGGGGCCAGAGCCTATCCCAGCAACATATGGTACTAGGTAGGAATTAGCTCTGGACAGGGCATCAGTAAATTACAGCGCACATTCACACTGTGCGAACTTAGAACAACCAGTTCACCTAACACACACACATACATCTTTAGGGATGTGGGAAGAAAATCCACACTGACATAGAGAGAACATGCAAAATTCACATGGCCAATCTCCAGCCCCAGGATTTAAACACAGTGATGCTAGATCTATGAGGTATTAGCACTAACCACCCCACCATAGTGCTGCCCCAAAATATTTATAACAAAAGCAGCACCACTAGTAAAATAATCCACATTGATAAAAGGACATGTGTCTGTATATTTATCCTGGTGCTAGGGTTAGAAAGAAAAAATAGGCAAAATGTAGAATAAGGGTAAAAAATGTTAAAATACCAAATCTGGGACTAAAAAAAAAAAAAAAATTTGGTCTTATCTGCGTATTCTGTTGTCCAACGTTATACGCTGGCAACAACAGCAGGGTAGGGACTTTCTTGCTCCCGCTGGGGGCACATGTGCGAGGCTTTTAGCTGTAATGCAAATGATGACTAATAACTTTGTGTATCTGTGAACTCTGTTGCTCCACCAATACAGGGTAGAATTTAGATCCTGCTTGGAAAATGGAGAAGACTCGTATAATCAGCTTCAAAAAGCAAGGAAGTTAAGAGTCTATAATTTTCTAGAGGTAGTTCATATGCCCAACAATTCAGAAGTCCTGTGCACCAAAATGATTCCAATAACCTTAATTCCACATCAGATATGCTCTGCAAAAAGTTTATGATTCAACAGTTCTTCCATTTTCAAATTTGCTGTATTTAACTACAAGGCCACAGGGAAGAAGAAGAAAAGGTGCAATCTCCAAAATCAGTACTTTAAACTTTGTTTAAAAAAAAAAAAAATCTGTTATTTTTTTCTATATGAGATAATACAGTATATAAAGAAGGTGGTCTTCTGTGCAAAGCAAAATACCAGTCACAAAAGAAGTGAAACCAGAAATACATTTTAAATAACTGCAGGGTTCGAAAGCGATGATTGTTGACTTCTGGAGGACCCATGCTGTCCAGACCCCACTGCACACTGAGGGCTCTGCGGTGGAGCTGGTCATGAGCACAATACTCTGTGTGCACCTAGGAGCTGACCTTACTTGGTCAATTAACACCACCTACATAGCAAAGAAGGTAAAGCTGCAGCTCCACTTACTTTAGCAGCTAAAGAAGACAAGACTACCTTCCCCCATTCTTACCACATTCTACATGGGCACCACAGAGAGCAATCTAACCAGTTGCATCACTGTCTGGTTTGGGAACTGCAATGTATCTGACCACAAGGTCATGCAACAGGTAGTACACACTACAGAAAAGACAGTTGGGTTCTTTCTGCTCTCCACTTAAAGATCTTTGTCAAGTGTTGCATCTGCAAAGTAGTGAAGTAGCGCTCCACCCCTCCCATAGTCTCTTTGTCCCACTTCCATCTGGCAGAAGGTACTGCAACAACCAAACCAGTCCAGCCAATTACTAAACAGCTTCTACCCCTTTGTGGTCTAGACTCTGAACTTTGTGCTGCCCCCTGCCCTCAGCTGTGCCCCTAGTAGTTAATTTACATGCAGTACATTTGTTCCATTTGTCACTCCTGTTGTTTATTCATTTTTAATTGTTAATATTTATCATTATTTCAAATTATTACTATCTGCTCACTTACCTATTGTTTATTTTTATTTATCTATTATAGTATGGTCATTTACCTGTCTTGCACTTGTCCTGTGTTTATGTATATTTTGCATCACTGTCCTGAGGAACGTTTTTTCATGCCACTGTTTACTGCAATGTGGTGTACGGATGGTATGACAATAAAATCACTTGACTAGAAAAATATAAAGCAACATCCATCCATTCATCCATTGTCGAACTTGTAAAATCCAATTTGGGGTCACAGGGACCCATCATGACTGTATCATGTACCAGACAGAATCCAACCTTGGACAGGGTGCCTGTCTTTCATAGGGCACACTCTCCAACATGTACCTGCAATTGGCTAAACATCTTTAAAACAGGAGTACCCAGAAATAGCCATGCAGACTCATTAGACACAGCAATATTTATACATTCATCTTACAAATATGGTAATTTAGAAAACAAATATGACACAGACTGGGGTCATCACGTCCATATTTATGTGTTTATTTTAATCGTTTTCAATTAAAAACAAAGAAGGCAAGATGCAGGTTAATATTATTTATAGTTTGCCAGTTCTGGCTCTTGGTTGATTAAAGTAAAGGTTGTTACATTTTATTAGATTTACACCCATAGAATCGGACAAGAAACTTTTTTTTGTTAAAAAAAGTGTTAAATTAAGTGTTTTTTATTTGTCCCCAAGACCATGACTGAGGTTTCCATACAGCTGGAACAAATTAAGTATATCAGCTTAGCCCCCAAACTGCCCCTTCTTTAAGTTCCTAGTACTAGTAACTCTCTTGATATGCCTGACCATCTCTCTTTCTCCCTCCTCACACACTACCACTCCTCTACCTTTTTCTCACTTACAAACTGACCATGAGGCTCAGTGAGCCCTGGTGGCAATAAGGCGAGATAAAGGGGGGTCTCTGCACCCTCCTCTGGACTTTTTGGGGCCTTTGGTCCAGCCATGTCAGTTCTAACCCAGCCAGGACAACAGGCATTAACAAGAATTCCATCTTTAGGGCGCTGCTCTGAAATGTGGTGCGCTTGGATTCTGGTGAGTACTGTCACCCCAATCTTTGTAGTTCCATAGGCTGTGGAAGGCCAGCCTTTTTCAAGGTGGTCTCCAGCCTTTGCATCACTTACAAACTGCTGCATGAGTTGACAAAGGTCTTCTTCACTGATACTGCTATCTCGGAACCTGCAAAAAGTGCACAAAACTAGGTTAAGACAGGATATTTGAGCTGGACTTCTAATCCCCTCAAACAAACATATTCAGTCATTACCAAATTGTCTCAAAATGAAAAAACTGAATACACACCTGGCCTGCAAAGTAGGACTGCACTGGCTCAGTGCCCTCTTACTGGCAAAGCTGGAAACATTAACAACACGTCCTTGAGGCTTGACCAAGGGCAACAAGGAGTGCAAGACCTGCATAGTGCCATAAAAATTTGTCTGCATAGTCACCTCTGCTTGCTCACCAAATGGTTCTGTGGCATTCACTGTGGAAAGATTTAACAAAAAGTACAAGTCAAAATCTAAAACAATGCGAAACACAGACCTCCCATCCTGCTGGAATATGGGCAGAGATAATAAAATTAAGGAAAAATGGTGTAACTTTAATTTGAAGCTGGACGACAGCGTCAAACAAGCCCATTTGCTTGCCAATCACGACAATTAAATCTTTACAAGAACATTTGGTTCACAAAATTGAAATCCTTAAAACATATTGGGTTTACAAAGCCCTACTAAATCTACTATATAATGGTAAACGCTGCTCTGTGTGTGTAGCCGGTCCCTCCATGCAATCTAATTAGTCAGTTTGGCTTTGGTGGCTCAGTGGTAGAGAGGATGACAGGATGCTTTAGGGATGCAAAATTCAATCCCTGACTGTGACAATTATTTTTACAAAAAAAAAAAAAAAGTTAAAATGTAGAATTTCAATGACAACAAAGCAAATAACTTACCATAACGACACTGGGTAGTGAAATACTGATTAGACTTCAAAAGTACTCACAAGAACAAGAATGATGTTTTCACCATCTACCATTGGTGGAAGTCAAAATGCAGACAGAAGGTGAGCAAGGCACCTTGAAATGACAGAGTCTGAGAAGCAGGCTTTACCAGAAAGAAAGAGAGGTTGAGACACACAAGGATCCAAAAGAAAGGCATAGGAGAAAGTTTGAGGGTAACTCATACGGGAAGAGAGCAGAGACACGTGAGAATACCAAGCAGTGACGTAGGAGGAATGCTGCAGGTACATGGAGGGCAACACAGGTTCAGGCAGATGGAGACACTGAGGAGAAGTGCAGGAGGAATGCAATAGGTACACTTCAAGCAGGAGAGGTTGACGCAAAGATATTGAGTTAAGGCACAGGGACAGAGATGCTAGTAAAGGTGGGCATATATCTCCCTCAGCCACTGTTTCCACATGGCTAGCCATATGTGGCTCAAGAGTTAAGAAAACAGAAGATATGAAAATAATGATAGTTGGTGAGGTGTGTAATTGTAATACAAGAAACAGTGATTAGAGAGGTCCTATATACTGCATTTACATGCACTTTAACAAGCTGGTTATTCACAGAAACCTGGTTTATAAAATGCTATGTATACCCCTATCCCAGTTAGAGAAACTGGGTTAACATGTAGAATTCTTCATAAGTAACCCAGTTATGTGGTCATGTAAACCCTTTACTGGGTGACAGTCAAGGATTTCCTAGCCTGTGCATGTCTTGACACACACACCCAGCGGCCATAAGCAGAAAACATGGAAAGCATCCACAAAGACACATTTCCTTAGGCAAATTATTGGATTATTGCATTATTCTTTGGTCTAGTTAAAATGTCTCCATATTTCACAATGTGTTAATTTTATGGCGATACAGTGCTGAACTCCGCAGTACCACATCAGGAGATGCAAGCTCCATGCTTGTTTTCGGATTAAGGGCAGCCATTGAAGATGTTTAATATTTTTAGTTCATTTTTATGGTATTGGAGCTCCAGAAGAGGATTTGCGTATGTAAACAAAGTTCTACTAGAAACCAGGTTCCTCATGTTATCCCGTTTTTTGCGTGCATGTGAACACATTCAGAAGTAGCACGGGGTGGGGGAGTGGGGTGTGGTACAGGGAGGCTCATGAAAATGTGGCCCGCCTCCACCGAGAGGACGGCATTACGTGGTGAAGAGAAAAATTTTCAAATCTGGTACTCACATTTACATTTGCGTCAGTACATCTCTGTGCCCGTTTCATCACGCTCATGCACACTCGTTGCAACGTCATTGGATGCATTCTCTGTGTCACATTTTTAATGTTCAACTTAAGTTTCATTTAGTCCGCGGATTTGTCTCATACATGCAGCCCTTTAAATGACCCCACAAGAAATAGTCGCACATTAAGTCAGGCGATCGTGGAGGGCATAAACTCTTGAAAATAATCCTTTCGTCAGATAAATGCTCCTGAATAGTAGACATAGATATGCGGGAAGTATGGCAAGTTGCACTGATCACTTCAGTACACTGTCACCCCAAAAGTGGTTTCCTTCCAGGGGTCAGACAGAAAAGAAACAAGGCAGGCGACACGACCGCAGCCGCCTATCCGGAAGCAAACGAGCCGGGAGTCGTTTTGGTGAATGCGGAACACTTTTTCGTGGGCCACCCTGTAGCAGTAGATTTTGGTGTAATTTATGTTAGTTATATGTTGATTAGTTCGATAGATAGTCATACATTGTGCATTTGCTAATATTCATTGATAACAAAAACTTTACTTACACGTTTTGAAATTTGATAGTATGTAAATTATTTAAGTATGTGTTAATCATTTAAAAACGTAATTATATTTTAAACAACTATCAACAATTATTTTTTACATATACTGATCACATCAAATACTGTTAAAATGTATTCTACTACCTGTCTTCAGCATATATGCGTAGCTAGTGACATTTAACTGGAATAAGCAGGTTTGAGAGAGTTCCCAACAGGATTAATTAAAACAGCCTGTTGCAATCAGTTTTGCTTATCACGGTTTATTTGGTAGGAGCGGTAAATGCAACCAACTTTAAGAAAGATACATCTGCTCCTAGTCCAGCCCACAATATGAGCGATCGGCCATGCATGGTAATACAAATCTATCATGATTTCTACACTTTTTAGAAAATTAACCATTTATTTGTATATAGTAACTATACTGCAGTTGTACTAGCCCCCCAAGCTTTCAGATAATACAAGTATGTGAAGAGTGCATCACGCGCTGTAATTTGCGTTTTTTCTAGTAATTCAAATGAAGTCATGTTATGTAAAACATTCTTGCTTATCATGGCGGTGGAGAATGGCGAAGTGTTGGGAGTTGGACGGACATACTAAAGTAATCTGTACAAATGACTCTCTCTCTCTAGTGTGTGTGGGTGTAATATATATATATATATATATATATATATATATATATATATATATATATATATATATATCAATGTAGTTTAATGGTAAATAACTTGATTAAGCTACTTCGAGAATGTTCCGTCATATTACTTATATAATATACACTCTAGTTTAATCATTCACTTGAATACGCCCACAACATTCTCCCGAGAGCCACTTAGCACAAACTTCACTCCCAAAGCAAACTACAGATCAATACATGAAATTAAACAATGCTTCAATTACAAAAAATGGGTACATATAATGACTGATGTCCTTGTTATTCTTTGAACATTAAAAGTTTTGGATTTGCCAAAATGAGCATTGCCACTATCATGTAAAACGTTAAAAAATTCCTAAACAAACTGCCGATTTCAGAAAGGTAAAGAAGATACTACATGCGTAAGTATAACCTCACTTTCTCAGGGGTAGGGGATGGTTTGTTTTCGATCTTATTTTTTGTAAAAATAGATTTATTTGTATGTAGTGTGATTTCAATAAAAAAAGTATGGCGATATGCGGATTAAAAGTCATAAAGCATTTAAGCATGCACATGGTATAAAATTCACTAAAATCTATGAAAAAGAAACCCAGGCGCCCCATTAATCTCCCCCCAACCCCTTGGGCACCTTTAAAAGCTATCCCCGCGTTGTTCACCAGCACGTCGACGCCCCCATAGGTCTGCAGCAGGTGGTCGTGCAACCGCTGAACGCTGACAGGATCGCAGATATCTAGTTGATGAAATAAAGGATTAAATCCTTCCTTTTGAAGTGCTGCTACTGCTTCCAGACCAAGCTGTTCGTTACGGGCGGTTAACAGTACGTCGCCAGGATAAGGGTGCTTGCACAGACCCCGGACAATGGCGAGTCCGATCCCCTTGTTAGACCCAGTAACCACCGCCACTTTCCGAGACATGGTGCGAATGATAGCGCTCGCGTCAGACCGCAAGGCGTCAGTGTGCACAGGGGGCGCAGTGTTTGCTGGGATGGACTAAAGTCACATGAAGGTGAAAACAACAAGGGACTGTATTAAGTAAAAGAGTGGCGGGGGAGGAGGAGTTCAAAAGACAACTGTGCTACTAACAGGAAATCAGTTGCTTATTAAAATCACAGGAGTTAACGCGGACCGACTGTGAAATCAAATCCCAGAAACGAATAATGGCGCGCTTAAGCGGGGTGGTTGATGGGATTTATAGTTTTGTGGTACACAATTGCGCAGGGGCACACGGGAAAACAAAGTTGCAAGATCTCAACACGAAGTGATGACTCCCAGTACAGTACAGTACTAAATAAATAACTAATTTGTTTCGAACATATTTTGGTAAAACTTGATTTATTTGTATGGAATGGTATATGATTTTAATAAACCAATAAAATAAAAATCAATCAATCAATAAATAAATAAATAACGGAGACATCAAAATCTCTGATAGATACCTGACAGTTAAGTGAAATTTGTAATAATCATCATCATCAATATCCAGGTCCTTCCAAAACATTTCGGATTGAATACATTTTGTCATGTTATTTTCTGACCTGAGCATGGTCGTGGGGGGCTATGGGGAGGTTGTGTGGCGTGTGGAGTGTGCCTATCCTAACAAAGACAGGGTGCAGGGCAGGAACAAACCCTGGACAGAATGCCAGTCCATCGCAGGGTGTGCACATACAGTACACAAACACACTTACATACCAATTTAGCGTTGCCAATTCTCCCAACCTGCATGCCTTTAGACAGTGGGAGGAAACTGGAGCACCTGGAAAAAACCCATGCAAGCACAGGGAGAACTTGCAAACTCCACTCTAGGAGGACCCAGGACGTGAACCTTGCTTTCTGTGAGGCAGCAGCACTACTGTTTTACCACCTTTGTTGAATACATTGATAAAACAGTTTTACATTTGCGCATTTGACTGTCACCTTAATCCGTGGTGACTTGTAGTGTATGAGATACAATTGGTTACTCTTCTTTTATTTTCTTTTTACCTATGGAGCACAGGCAGGTGAAGTGACTTGCTCATGGTCACACAGTATCAGCAGTGAGATTTAAAAATCTAAGCCTTATCTACAACATCACACTGCCTGCCAAATGCAATATAATTTCTGTACCCATATTAAAAAATATACATTTTTCATTGAGACTGAATCTGAATCTGGATAATATTTGCTTAACAGGGTCAATGTTATAAGTAATCTTGCATGGGACTCTTAATTTTATTATTAAATCAATATATACTTGCCATTTTTTTTCCAATTAATATTTTCACACTTAAGAATTTTATTAAGCCTTTGCAGGTAGAATATATTTTGTCATGAACGTTTCTTATATACTTATTATTACATTTCCATTCCAAAACATTAACGCCATAAATATATATCATGTTAAATGACTGCCTTTAAGCAAAGTCAAAGCCCCTGTAAGGATTGGCATCAAACACTGTTGTTCTTTGGATGTAACAGGAATCTGAAAGATTTTCAAAAGCCATATCTGAAAAAAGACTTTACATTTATAATGTATATCTTTGATGTATATCCTGAGAATGGAAAGACGCTACATAAACGAAATATATAATTATATCTTTGTAATTCAAATTAAACGTGTATCCCAGTAGAGTAGAGAACAGTACTAGCTGAATTAATTGAAGGGTGATGTAACGACCACCTTTCACCTCAGTTAACAATATCAAACAGAAAATAACTACAGTGCCCTCAGAAAATATTCGGATTTCTTCACATTTTACGAATTTTATGTTGCAGCCTTATGCTAAAATAATTTCAGTTAAGAAAAAGAAGTGAGTTTAGAACAAGGCTTAAGCATTGTAAAATATGAAAAAGCAAAGGGGTGTGAATACTTTCGATCGGCCAGAAATGCCATACTTTGTGGTCAATGTGTATTTGCAGTGATGAGATACAAATGCATAAACAAGTACTGTACTTGACTTTGATGGCTTTTTCTCGTTATTAAGCAGCAAATAAACAAACAACTTCGTGTTTTCCCCAAACGCTGACGGTGCAGTTACAGTCTGATAGCTTGAGATCAACTGTGGTGAGAGATTTGAAACTTCAAATAGCACGTGAACGCGGCAAAAATCCTTACAGGGAAGAAGACGTAGTAGTGAATGTGCTGAATCATGTTGGGCGGACTCTTACGCGCACTGGGTGTTTGTTACATGAAGACGATTCTCTCTGGACTAACACCCTTTAAAGCAGCGGTCTCAAACTCAGCACCTCAGGGGTTTGCAGGTGTTCACGCCGACCCATTGTTTTAAAATCTAGCGATAGAGTGCCAGCAGGCGTGAGTAAGCAGCTGCGTATGCAAAATTCAGATAGCCAAATCGTGAAGAATAGACCAATCAGGTTCACAGATTCGGCCAGAGGCGGGCTCATTATGTAAAATAGCTACTAGACTTGTGTTAGAACGGAGTAAATGAATAGTTTGTCGAATTCCTCAGGAAAGGAGTTTAAAAAATAAATGAATAAATAAATAAACAACAAATACTGGACCGGGCTGCTTGTAATGTATGGCTGATAAACTGTGGAATTTGGCCCGGACAAAGGAAATGGAAAGCTGTCCGTGTGGCGTGTTTTGGGGCCGCAACAAGGGCCTCCTTGACCTCTAACAGTGGGGTTGTAAAATTAGAGAAATTTGAAAAACAGCTTTTTTTTTTACTTGTTTTCTTTAATTAATCTTGGTGTACGTGCTTTTTCTCTTTAAAGAGTTAAGTGAGTCACTACAATGCTATGAACTGTCAAGCCATATACTATATAATTACTTGAATAAAGTATTGCATCATTAACAGCAAGAATTAAAAAGAAAACGTGAATCCATTGCGACCCTTTCAAGTTTCATTCTCTTGCATTAGAGCTTGGCAGTGCATCGACATTATTTTCTTTTTTCTGAAACAATCGTTGAAATATTTTATTTTATGGGTTTTAGCTGAGTACTGTCCGTTATTTAAGGAAAAACAATTTAGGTTACATAATCTTTAAAAAGCAAGTTAAGTAAAACCAATGCAGCAAAATGAATTCAGTTTGTAGCGGTAACTGGGAGCCCTCCTGGTTTTAGACCCCTGCTTTAAGTACAGACTACTGAGTAACATTCTCGAAGAAGAACGCGCACTGCCCTTGTAAGCAGTAAACTGATGAGTCTGAATAAACCTTCCAAGTATTGAAAAATCCTGATAACCGCTCCAACTCTGTTGTGTTTGTGCTGTCTAGTGACCTAACTACAAATTAAATAAATTGGTGAATCAATCCATTCACATATTTTCAAATAGATTTTCACCAGTTTAAAGCCTATCCAGGCAGCATTAGCTGTAAAAACATTACACACTACAAAGTATCATGAGCATGTCATGGGTTTTGCCAGATACCAATGCTCTCACTGGACAGCAAGAACTTTTTAAAAGTATTTCTAAAACGGACAATGGAAAGCTACCTGAAACTTGAAGCTTTGTAGGTACATAGAAAAACAGAACACATAACACATTGTCAGGACAATGCATGGACAGGACAATTAACAAAATTGACTGAACAATTTGCAGCTCTGAGGTCTCTCACCTGTCAATGAATATGAATGGACTCTTTTAAAAGATCTCAGCAGTGAAGGTTGTCAAAAGGATTGTGGCTGTTACAAAAGTAGTCTTTGAAATAGTTACACAGTCAATAGAGTGTTAAGAGGCCTTTCACACGTTAGCAAGATTTGCCAGAAAAGTAAGGACATACCAAGAGGCAGTTTTAGCAGTGAGAGTAAAAGCCTGGATCAGGCAGATTTTATTCAGCTCCGTTGTACTGTGGACAACATGCACTTATACTGTCTCCAACTGCCACTTTCTCGCTATATGAACAGAACAATATTGATTGTAGGAATGGCACCTTTCTTTGGCTTTGGAGTTTCAGGCAGTATTCATTACCATGATCAAGACTATTAATTTCTTAACCTTATCCAGTCAAACATCTCCCAACAATTTCTTATTTGCAAAGGTGCAGGAAAGCAGGCTGTTTTTCTTTTTTTTTTTTTTATCTTTCTGAACCTTCAGCCAATGTCCACCATAAATTGGATCTGGTCACCTATATTTAAGTATTTAATGCCCCTCAAAAATCTCTAAATATCAATGATATACAGCTTTATCTTGTTAATGTCCCATTAGATCTTCTCTACCTCCCGTAATTGTTCAGTTCCAATGAGGCCATGCCTGGTTTTACAATTACATTGTGTAAATTCATCCTTTTATCCCAAATAGACTATGCCAACAGTTGTCTTTCATGCAACATCCATAACAAATTAATTTAGTTGTATCAGCACATATATTTTTAAATAGTGTAGAGCATTACTGCCTCTATTTACCAATACATTTTTAAAGAGTGTAAAGGAATCTTGTGTTTCTTTCTCTCCTCTTCTCCTATCTTATCTTTCCATTCTCATTTGACTATTACAATGAATATTGTTCCTTATTTAACTTTGTCAGAGCCATACTTCCCCTTTATACCCTGCTAATGTTGGCTCAAACTCATTAACACCCCCCATTTTCTCTAGAATTTCAAAAGACCGTTCATTAAGCACTCCAACATAATCCACATCACACTGGGGTGTCCGTACCATATTTAAAATTACACCATTGAGCATACCTCCTATGCACTTATGGGTAGGAGTGTTTTTTCTGCTATTTCAACATCATGGATTCCAATGGAACTTGGATAAGCCTGTTTTCTTTCAGTAATTTCCATGACCTCCCTGTACAACTGATTCTGAACTGAAGATATCACCCCCTTTATCTCTTATGATTGCAGGATGTGGTCCCAAGTTGAAAACAGCTGGACACATTTAGCACCCATAGGGATTTATTTTGAGAACTCTGAGCTCTCAATATTCCAATCACCAAGATATGGATTTGGGATTCCTTCTTCTTGTAACACCAGCCAAGGTCACTCCTTAAGACATGAGACTCTTTTGACCTCTCATGTTTTTTTTTTTTCATACATTTCCCCATTTACAGTACAAAGCCAGTTGCCAGGCTTGATGTTGCTTCATGTAAAGCAGCCTATATGCCTTTACCTCTACATTCATTTTAATTGGTGTGACCTTCAATCTTCCAGCACTCTATCATTGAGTAACATTTTTCTAAATTATCACTTTCTTCAAAAGTCCCCAATCACCATACTCTGTTCAAATATGCAGATCAGCTGTAGCTTACGCCAAGTAAGATTTTCATAATACAGCACTGTCATAAATGCTGTGTTTCTGTCCTGTCCAATTTGCTGCTTTTGGTTGCAATGATTTTACAGTAGTCATAGCGTGGTGTTAAATAAAACATGCAACACCTCTTTTCATATCCATGTTTGTTGAGTGCTTTGGATTTTTATTTTTTTAATTCTTTTCACTCTGCTCAAGAGCTGCAATTTTTATTGAACACCTACATATTTAGGACTTAATGGTATAAACCAAAAGTAGCAGTGTTAAGTTTCAGTTCCAGAAATTGACCTTTTGGTAGTAACAGTTTACATCACTCATCAACTTTTGCCTATAAAAAAAAGTTAATTGGCCATGTGTAAAAACGCATAATCAGTGTGTTTAACTTATAAAATTGTAAACAATTACATGCAACCCATTTGTAATATCCTCCCACAGAAAATATTTCAGATCGAAAAGAATCTTAGAATACAAATAACTTTCAGAAACAGAAAATTACAAGAACGTCAATTTTCATCCTCTGAGCCTTTGCAGGAAACTGAATGGACAGCAGACACTCTCCTTCTACCAATTACATTTATTCCAGAATGTTATTTGCATTTTAACTTCTCCAAATTCCCTCTCAACACCCAACAAGCAACCACTTCCACAAGCACCCTGCATTTCACAATGCTTCAAGTTTATGCAACAGTACCCCCCTGCCTGTGCATGTTGTGTGGAGGTTAGCTACCTCTTTTAAAACCAGGCCTTTTCCACACGTGAAAAATAAAATTCCGAATCTGAGCTAGCATTTTACAAACATTTTATAGCTTTAGGATAAGATTTAGAACAAACTTACAACATTCTTATTACATGGCAAGAATTTTCATATACTTAACATTTCACTTCCTAATTCTGTGTGATAAAAGGTGGTAGTGGATATCTTATTATAGCTGATGTTAGCTTACTAAACATATCGATACTTCACTTGTACCTCACCAAATGCCTTTTGATATTTCCATGCAATAGCATATTATCTGTAAGATATTTAAAGTAAGCTTGAAAAAGTCTATAAAAAAGGTGTGCATCAACTGCTGTTTCACAGTAATAAACTTTGCTCTGGTTTCATGCACACCACTGCAAAATGAACAACTTTAACAGTACATCTATTTGTCTTCAATAACACTACTGCTAATCGCAAACAACTTTAAACGTTTGCTCTCGGACCAGCTTGTATGGCTCCAGCGTTAACATGGACAGGGATAAAGTAAAGCACACACCCTCATGCAATTTAAGCCCATTATTTGGGTATGCTAGCCTTGGCTTCTTGCTTCCTAATTCAGCTTTTTACTGTTCAGACTGTTGCACTTACCTTAGTATCCTTTGCTGCATTTGGAAATACTGATGTCCTCCAATTGTTATCTAACAATTTCTATCATGTTGGGTCCAAATAAAGGCTAAGCACAGGTAATGGAAATTTTGTACGAAGTCACACGTTTATTTCCTCTGCCTCTGTTTATCATGACAAAGGCAGCAGTCTCATGAATTAGGTACAAATAATCCCCATACGCAATGTTTCAAACATAGAAATGCTCCTTTTCCTAACATTTATTTTAAGAATACTATAAGAATATATTACAGTCCTTTTATCGTCAGGTCTTGCGAATACAAAGTATTACTCAAACCATGGCTATGTTACCTGCATCTCCTAATGTGTGTGCAAAAGTTTACATTCACACACACAAACTTCAAGAATTCAATCCGGATTTGGTTTACCTGCATGCTTACTCTTCCAATTTCAAACATGACCATGGTAGGTTAAAAATATTTCCCTTATTGGTCATTGCTATACATGTAGTACCATTTTATAAAACCATGTTAACTGAATGAGTAAGCTAACTCCTCCTATAAACAAAGATTAAATTAGAAATGTATGAGTAATCTTTTAAAGGGTCAAGCATTGATCACTCTAGAATTACTTTATTGAACAGTTATTCCAGAACAGATTCTTCTCATGATGAAGCCTTGAAATGCAGTGGGGGGCGGGGGGATTGTGTTAAGGTAAAGAGTGGAGATTCAAGATGCTAGAAGCCTACTTCAATTTATTAAAGAAATAAATATTAAAATAAAAAAAAAGTTCTTAGTACAACTGTCCCAATTTTTCATTATGGGCAGTGACAGGTTAAGTAACTGAGGGGAAGCAAGTCATATTCATCTATGCCCACACTGTCACTCGGAGATTTTGCTTGTTGCATTACCGGTGGCAGAGCTCAGCAGTGGGAAATCTGGCTTTGCTGAAAGTAAAAATTTAAAAATATGTTATTTGTCTTCCATCTTAAAATGATGAACTTAATACAAAGAAAAGTTTAATACTGATCAATTATTCCATTTTTGTAAGCTGAAACTTTAAAAGCCTTCATCATGAACACAAGAGGGAAAAATTGCTTTCACAAGTTGGCTCCAAGGTAAGATATTTTTTACAAAAAAAAACCCTGTAGGCAATAGCCAAGTATTAGTCTCAGCTGAAAAGAGAATAGGTTTACCAATTTAAAATTTTTCATGATGAGTGGAAATCGATTCACAATATCTTTTTAGCGATCAAGATATCAGATTCTGATGTGCATTACATTAGAATGGTAGATAAACTACAGAAAACAAATTCTGGTTAATATATGCACTAAATTTGGACACCAGTGAATTAATGAAACTTTGCAACAATGAATTTGCAATATCAGCTCTTAAGTTTGAGATTGTGTATTAAATGTCATCAATTTAGGTCATCAGCAGTTACAACTATAGGATCTTTAATTGTAGCAATAATTTTCAACAGCATTGTTTGGAATGGGATAAAATTTTACAACAGTCTACTTCAAAACTTTATACTGCATTACTCCTGTGTCAACATATCTTGCTCAAACTTCAGGTCTCCTAGTCTTCCATAACCAAATGCAAAAATCTTATATGATGCAAGATTATGGGACTCAGGAGAAGGGCTATTAGGACAGAAATTCTTAAAAAAAAGGGTTCTTCAGCATTTGCCAAAATTTTCATTAACTATTCTAAAATATGCCTGCTGGATCTCTGCTTTTATTAGCATTTCAATGTTTCAATAAACATGATCTCTATGTTCACTCAGCTATCTTAACTGGCTAGGGGAAGGGTGGCAATTTCATTGCTTAGAATCCTGTACCGACTGTATTCATAACTATTTTAATTGTATTGTGATTTTTAAGCAGAATGAAGCTTTATTAAAAACCAGGTAAAGTGACAAGCTTAGGTCAAATTCAAGGGAATAAGCCTTAAAATGTTGGTAGTGTTAAAGTGAGGTCACAAATATACACAAAGTTGTGCTGTGCTTTTTATGTTCTCATGTGTTCAATGTTAAATTTTGACTGCTCATTTTCCTCTTGATCTGATGGATTCAATTAAACCATGAACAGAGTAGTGCAACATGTTTACAAGTTATTTCATGCACAAATTCCTTAAACTCCTTAATAAAATGAGGGGGTATAAAGCTAAAGCTAGAGTATCTCATTTCTTTACCACATACAAGTTTTATTGCAGGAAAAAAAAAATGTTTTTAATGACACAATCGAGGACAATTGTGTTTGCAAAACATGAATACACAAGTCATTTTCCCCATTCATTGAGGTGGACAGACCCAAACTGACAGCCTTCATTTATCTGACCACCTGGAATTTCACCAATCTAAACATGTCTCATTCCTTTAAACCAGGCCTCAAGAAGGTGTCATGTAGGCCTACAGGTATTCATTCCAATCAAATAAATCCCACCTTTAAGTGAAACTTTAGCTTAAATGAGCTTTTTCTTAGCAATAATTTAGCTTTTTATCATCTAGTTTTTAAGTGTCCTGAATTGAGCAGAAAGTTTCTCAAAAAGCAGATGAGTTTAAGAGTCCCCTTCTTTCACACTGCTATCTGCTTTTCAGAGGTGGCCTACCTTTCAACAAATAATGATCCAGCACAAAACTATCACAGTAAATATAGTAGCATGAACTGAAACTCTGTATATTTGCACTGCTGTCACAAATCACAATGGAACCTTCTATATACTTTTTAAATTCAGGAACAAGGGGACAAATAATTAGCCAGGACATTCCATCACAGGCTCACAGTAGAAGATATTATGTTTGCTTCAATTAAAACCCGCAGCCAGCATGGACCTCTAGGAGTAAGTTTGGTCTGCCCCTGGAAACGTGCATAGGGGAAGGAAAAAAATAATAATAAATAATATATAGGACCATACAAACAATGAGACCAGGAAACATTTTTAAAGAAATAGATATTCCTGTTAAAACATTACCATTCATTCTTGTCAGAGTACAGTGGTCAAAAGGAGAAAAAAAAAAAACGAAAAAATATACAAGCATTCTGCACATTAGTTTTACCCATTTTTCTCAAAGCTGAGCAAGATCAAAACAAAACCCACCCCAAAACAGAAGTTCAAGCAAAGCTCTTTGTCCAACCCAACTCCAAACTCATAGCCCAAAGAGTCGGGGACATTTTCCAAGTCCCTAAAAAGAGAATCACAAATTTAATGCAAAGAAAATGGGAGGAAAGGGGGGTGGGAGGGAGAAAGGGAGCCCCTACTCCCACAAAAATACATAAACACTCCTAACTCCTCCCCTCATGGTATATGGGGTTTTAACAAAAATCCAAAAGAGCAGTACAGGGACTACTGCTGCCTCATTACATATACACAAAAGCCATGGGAGAAAGATTTATTTAATTAACAAGACAAATGTAAAAGCAACTTGGTTTTGAAGTAAAATGTAATGTTACTGACAAACAGTAACAAACTGTACAATTAAGACTAAATGTACAGATAACTTGGGGCCAAATTCTGTCCAAAAGTAATTACAGTTCTAGCGATAAATGGTGTTCATTCCCAAAGTAGGCTCTGCATAAATACATGAAGATTTTAGGTACAGTAAATAAAAAAAATACTCACTGTAAAAGGGATTGAAAAAGTCCCATCCAAGTTTTAAAAAAGGGGGCGCAATGGAATGTAAAGGGAGCGGGAAGGCACTAAAATTAACTAGGTGTTTGTATTTTTAAAACGTAAAAATTATACAATTAAGATCATTTTGCTGACAACAGGTCTTCTGCCGGTCTTCATTCGGCCTCTTCATGATTTGGACTTTCTTGAGGGGTTGGGGTTCTGGAACGGCTGTGAATGGGAGAGAGGACAATTTAAGTGTTGGCCAAGATGGCTCAGCATATGAAAGTAATTTGCCCTTTAACACCCTGTCTCAAGTGTGGACATTAAATTTAAAAACATTTAGGATCTCCTCAACAAACCAAGGAGAGGATACCAGTTAAAGAGAAATTAACCAAGATTAAAGCTGTCACCTTTCTCTTTTAGGAGTAGGGGATCGTGATTGGGACCGTGATCTAGACCTGGATGCGGACCGTGCTCTGGAGTGAGAAGCAGATCTGGATCTTGATCGGCTAAAATGAAAGTGACAGTAGTAGTCGTCAACTCCCAAATAAGACCAAACAGTCCTAATACATCACAAATTGGAGCCACATCAAAATATCACAGTATCTTGTATTAAGTTAAGATGCTCTATTCTGTGCATTCTATTTGTATTTAAATGTACCTTCTCACTGGAGTTCGGGACTTGGATCGTGCTGGGGAGCCAGACCTGCAACAAAATAAAACCAAAATATCTGAATGATTAAGATGGTTTAACAAGACCAGTTTTCACCCTGCTTTCAGCAAGAACTGACCAAGGTGCTACAGTTTTAGTGCTCCACTCAATGTGTTTGAAGAAAATTATATAGATGACCCACATTTAAGCTCATGCAGAGACTATTCTGTAAGTACACATTAAAATAAATTGGCCAGAAGAAATAAAGTTGTACATGTGCAACGTGAAATATCTTCCAGCACAGCAGAGAAGTAAAAAATACCCATGAAATGGGGTTCGAATTCAAAATATTTTTTAAATGTGTAGATAGTGTATCATATGCCATATCATCCTCAAGTAAGCCTCATCCCAAAAATAAATTGTGCCTGTTGACATAAATGTACAGTTTACACCAAGGCAGACTCCTGCAAACAATAGCATATAATAAAAGATCACAAGATTTTAAAATATCAAATTTTAAAAAAGGACTGCGGAGGACCAGAAGAAAAAATTGCCATTGTAACAATAGAGTTCAACTCATGTTTCACAATAAATTTATAAATCCATGCTTACTTGAGGATAAGAGCAAAATGGAAGAACCTTATTTAGCTTTTCAAACTCTTCAATTACCATATACCCTTTAACAAAAGGTTTTACACTAAAATGGTCGAAAACAAAATATACAGGTACATGCATTTTGAAAACATTTTAGACACTCCAAGAACTAAGGTTGAGGCCTTAAAAATTAAGGACACACCCCCTTTAATCCCACCTGCTTTTCCTCTTAGAATAAGATGGAGAGTGATACCTGCAAAAGAAAGCAAGCTTATTAAAATTCAGTTAACATAATACAGAATATTTTATACAGAACAAAAACAAAGTGGCCACAAAGTACAAAGAATGAGTATGGAATGGCACATGCCGTTATTGCCTTAAGTGTAACTTCCAGAATGAGATCCTAAAACAAAACCACCAATTTTGAATGCTGACAAAAATGTAGAAGTCTTAAAAATAGGGCTGCATAAGTTCCAATTGGCGAGCTGTGTCAGTGATGGACAATCCCGATTCTGGGTGGCCACATTGGCTACAGGTTTTGTTATATTCAATTTCTTAATAGGATAGGTTGTTGGTAAATGCAGTCTTCACTTTACTTGAATGATAATGGAATTGTTAATTCTCTGTGCAAACTCAGAAATATGCTCGCTTCTATGGAACTTTAGTACACAAAATAAGCTTTAGAGTTGATTAAGATTTTCGGTAGTTCAGATTGTCCTCATTGCAAAAATGGAAGACATCACTATTGGCCAATAGTTGAAAGGTCCAACATAGCCAAACAACTCTAAAAAACTTACTTTCACAGCCAAGCAGATTAAACCTAACATAGGTTAATATATGAATAAAGGTCTAAACCCATAGATATGTACAATAAGAATACAACAGATAGTTTTCAGGTTAACCCCACAATGAGTATAAAATATATTGGGGTAAATATTGCCATTTTCAAAAATAGTGTCCAAACAAGTAGGCAACAAAAATCTGCCCACAAGACATACTTAAACATGTCTGTCTATACAGTTACCACTGTATACCCCATGCAAATTGCAGTAGGGTAACAAAACAGGGATAATGTACACTATATTGCCAAAAGTATTGGGATACCTGCCTTTACACACACATGCACTTTAATTGCATCCTATTCTTAATACATAGGCTTTTATACAAGTTGGCCCACCCTTTGCAATTATAACAGCTTTAGCTCTTCCAGGAAGGCTTTCCACAAGGTTTAGGAATAGCGTTTATGGGAATTTGACCATTCTTCCAGGAAAGCATTTGCGATGTTGGACGAGAAGGCCTGGCTCAGTCTTTGCTCTAATTCACCCCAAAGGTGTTCTATCCGGTTGAGGTCAGGGCTCTGTTGAAGCCAATCAAGTTCCTCCACAGCAAAGTTGCTCATCCATTTCTTTATAGACCTTTCTTTGTGCACTGGTGCGTAGTCATGTTGGAACAAAGACCATTCCCAATCTGTTCCCACAAAGATGGGAGCAGGAAATTGTGCAAAATAGCTTCATATGCTGAAGCATTAAGAGACCCTTTCACTGGCACTAAAGGGCAAAGCTCAATCCCTGAAAACAACCCCATACCATAATCCCCCTCCACCAAACTTTACATTTGGCACAGTGCAGTCAGGCAAGTACTGTTTCTCCTGGCAACCGCCAAACCCAGACTCGTCCATCAGATTGCCAGACACTGCTCTAGAGTCTAGAGTTGACTGTGGAATATTTAGTAGCGAGGAATTTCACAAATCGACTTGCTGCACAGATAGCATCCTATCATAGTACCAGGCTTGAATACACTGAGCTCCTGAGAGTGACCCATTCTTTCACAAATGAATGTGTTATTTTTAAATGCACTATACAAGAACATTTAAAGCTACTGACATTGCTTTATTACCTCAACAGTCTGCAAAATAAGTCACCGACAGGACATCACAACAACCTAAAGCTTCTACTCCCAAGTCCAATAGTAGTAAAAACCATTCAAGTAATATTTTCTATAACAGTGAAGAGGTCTTAAAAAAAAAAAAAAAAAATCATCTCTTGCCAAAACTTTTGAGTGATGAGATTTAAAAAAACACACCTTTAACAGATAACAACTTGATAAAAATCAATTCAAAAATCAAACACAGAAACTCTTAACCAAATAAAATTTCTGCTATATCCTAATCAAGAGATTCACATTCAATGCTATTCCAAGTCAAAATGGTTACAAGAAATCCACCTCTGCATGCCACTTCACTATATATTTTTATATTGCATAAACAAAAAAAAAAGTCACTTACCGATCATTGCTGCGACTACGAGAACGATTATAGCGGTTCCCTCTGGACCGTGAACGGGACCTGGACCGAGATCGGGACCGAGACCTGGAAAAGATTAATATATTTAACAAATTGTTGACCCTACAGTGAGGAATAATTTTTGCAAAAGTGATATATTTTATATTTTGAATTGTATAAAATGAAAGAGAAATGTATATTAGCATTTGAATAACCAGGACTACTGCAGCCACAGAAAGGAGCAGGATTCTACAGGGATTTTCAATAAGGAGAAAAAGCTTATTAAAAATTATACCTTAATACTAGCAGGAAGAAGAAGAAGAAGAAAAAACACCCAAACACAGCTTTCCCTTATTTTATAAAAGCCCAAGACAACTGCAAATAATCCACACAGCCTTGATGACTAAATCTAGACAAAATCACCACAATATTAGAGGGTACATTTGGACGGAATTAGTGAATCTTCACCTGCTACGGCGCCCTCCACTTCTTTTGTTGTTGTAACGGTAGCAGTCATATGCATAGTGGCCTCGCTCACCACATTGGTAACATCGGTCATTAGGGTCAAAGTGTCTTCGACTCGGGCGGCCATATCGTGTCTTCCTGGACATTCCTGTGGACAGTTCTACACGAATACGTGAGCCACAAAGCACCCTGCCAAAAAACAAAAAAAGCATTTTAGCAGTGTTTTGATCAGCAAAGAAATGAAATTTATAGGAAATAGCTTACCAAAAAGCGCAAATTAGAATTGTTACTTTAATATATATTAATGTTTTAACAGGAAAATTGTCCATGCCAATTATAACACCAAATTCCACACTTTGTTACGGTGAACACCAGTCTAAAGTTAGGTCTCACAAAAAAATACCCCCTCAAAAAAATAAAAATATAAAACCTATCCTTTAAAAATTTGTTTTATGAAGTGCAAATTTAAAATTCTCTCACTTCCATCTCAAGAGTCTGCCAATGGGCTTACTAGAATAAAACAGTCTTTAAGAGATCCTGCAAGATAAAGGGAGAATCACATAAAACGAATCTAACACTAACGATAAGGTAGACAGAATATTGTCTCTCTGAAGCCATGCTAGCATTACCAGTATCCATTGCTCCGCTCCTATTGCACAAAATTATTCAAATGCTAAATTATCCTCTCACAATCTAAGAGATTTGACAAAGAATACTACAGAGTTTATCTTGAGTGGACTAGAACTGAACCAGATAAGCAGGTTAGGAAGATATATAGATGACAGCAGAGACTAGACCAGTAACCTTTACAGAATATCCTACTGTACAAGTGAAACAATTGGAAAATAGGGACAAACATGAACATTTGCCAGCCACTCCATTAGCTTCCATTTTCCAGGAAATTATCCAAATCAGTTTCTCCCTTTGTTTTTTCATAAAAGTAATAGTTTAAGTGTCCTCTTACACCAACAATGTTTAAAATCAGTCACTTCAGTGCTCTATGCCATAGCAAGTGATGCCGGAGAAGGTCTAAAGGATCAAAATCACTAAATATCTTCTTTCTGGTCCACAGTATCACAAAAAAAACAAACAAAAAAAAAAAACACACCTTTATCCTTTCTCAAATCCATCCCATTAGCTACACATTTATGATCCATAGACTAAATGTACCAGTTTACTTAAAATTGATATTATTTGAACACTCCCTCCAGTACTAGATATGGAGAAATTTTTAAAATATGCAGAATTCAAAACAATGCCATGTGATACTAATTTACACAGCTCAGTTGTACAGGGGAAGTTTCTGCTCCAAGGCATTTCCAAATAAAAACAATTTTTGTGAGATGAAAAGCTACACTTGTAAGTTAATTACTTCTCTTATTCAAAGAATCAATTAAAAAATGCATACATTTTCAAACAAGCCTGCAATGTGTTAAAGTGGAGCTTACAACTTGTACAAGAAGCATCCTCATATTTAAAGCCAAACTCACCCTAAATATCTCCTGTAGACAAATTGGTACGAGAGGATTACCAGTCTCTTTCAAAATTTGTACAGAGAAGAAATACAAATAGAGGAAGTCTGGCGACAGACTCACTAGCAACAAATCAGAACCAATCAATCATTTTGAGAGTAAACAAAGAGTAACTGTATATAAATACAGTGTACATACACGCAGTTCCAGAAAACCAGTTCAGAGACTAATCCTGCAGGCATTTCAGATAATTTGGCCAGCATAGGGTGAAAGTCAGAACAAACTAAAATGTAAACTGCAGAGACTACAAACTAAAAATTGTAACTTAAAGATTGTACATTTGACCATAGAAGGTAATGGCACTTCGAGGTTTCACTGTTAGTAGTGCATAAAAATTAACAGCAAAAAGTACATTCCTACATTTATCACGATCTTAAAATATCTAAAATTAAAATTGCAACCAAAATGTCTGAATTGTGTATCATTACCAAACCAAAATTGAAGGAGCTCTCCAAGTCCTTCAGGAACATAGAGGTCAAGCAGTCTGCAAAGGAATTTAAAAATGTCTCCAAGCAATTGGAAATAAGCTATTCCACTGTCTAGAAGATCTACAAGCAAAGAACATTTCAAACATCTACCAGCTTGTCCATGCCAGGCTACATCAGAAATTCAGAGAAGAAAACAAGATCTTGAAAATAAGTCCCTTAGAAACACAGAATTTCACTATGTGACCTACAGGTAGCTCTAAGTGCTTAAGTCTACTATTAGAAAGAAGCTACAGTACGTTCACTAGATGACACCTTTGCTGTCCAGAAAGAACTTCAAGAAGTCTAAACTGTGCCCAAGAACTACTAGGAAAAGATAGGACTTCTAGAACAGTTTTGTCTAGATAGACAAGGCACTAACGGGGGTTATATGGCTACAGTACCAGAAGACAGGTTTGTCACAAAACCAAAGACTGCATCTGTCAACAAGAAACAGATACCGAGCGTAATGGAAATTTTATGGTTTGTTGGTCTGGTTTGCCTGGTCAGTTAATCATCCTATGAATTAGAGCTGGGCGGTATACCGGTTCATACCAAACACTGTTGTAGTCGTATTTTTTTTTCTCAATACTGTGTAATGTACCTGGGTACTGTGTAGTAGTGCGACAATGCTGGTCCCCTACAGACTCACCCACATGGGAGTCTGTTGAACCAACACAGTCGATAGTTATGACCAAGATGAGCTGACAAATCTCACTGAAGCCAGGGGGATGGTGAAAAGTGCTCAAGTGCTTTTGTTAAAAACAGTCAAAAGTAAAAACAAAAAGTGTCCATTGGGAAACAAAAATTAAAAATACATCACACAGTATCCAAATAAATAGCAAATCCATAAAACCAGTGAAATGTGGGGATAAAATCCATAACAAAAAAATCTGTTAAATAGAGGTTAAAATGCAGTCTCTCTCCTGAATGCAAGTTGCAGTTTTAGTATTTATGTATACAGCTTAGCTTGAAACAGGTTCCACATTAATGCAATCTGCCTTAATGGTGGTTCAGTTGGTAAAGAGGTCATCGCCAGGTTGCACTTGTTTAATTTTATTTAGTGAGTACTGTGTAATGCACCTGGGCTTGAAGTCTTGAAGGAATAGTATTACTGGAAGTTGCAATTTTATTGTTATAGTTAAAATATCGGTTTAAAGATGCAGTTTAATGATGGCAATGTTGTTTAAAAAGTCACTTTAAAAACGTGTCAGTGGACAGAGATTGTTAACATTAACAGAAAGTGTAGCTGGTTTACAAAAAAGATTTACTATTTATTCCTTTTCCAAGACATGTTCAGTGAAATACAACAACTTTTGACAAGCACCTCTGGATATTTTACCAAGTCTGAAAGCCTCTTTGGATGGTTGAAAAATTGTCAAAATTATAGTTGAAGTTGTTTGCAAAATTTGTTCAATGAAAAGGTTCTATATTTTGACTGCAACTGTCCTGCAAAGAGGTTCCTTCTCTTCACTCCTTAAAAACTATCACTTTATGGGGCCATACAAACATGTATTAATACTTGTGTGCACATTAAAATGTTTTGTACAGTGTACAATTCTCATGACAGTGGAATAGATTATTAGCCAATCTAATGCAGTAAAAGAAGTGGAAAATGTGGTTAACATCCACTCATGTATGGGGGGAAAAATAGAAAAAATACCGTCAAACCGGTATAATTTTGAAAAATATTGTGATATAGAATTTTAGTCATTCAAGTGACTTTGAATTAGGCATGGTTGTTGGTCTGAGTAATTCAGAAATTGATGATCTACTTGGATTTTTCATACACAATCATATTTAGGGTTTATAGAATTGTCCCAAAATAATGGGGGAGGATTTTATTGAGTGGCAGTTCACTGGCCAAAAATGTCCTGTTGATACCTGAGGAGAATAGCCAGACTGGCCCACGCCGATAGAAAGGCAATAGTAACTCAACCATTCATTACAGCCGAGGCACGCAGAAAAGCATCCCTGCATGCACAACACATCAAACTCCAAAGCAAATCGGCTAGAGCAGCAAGACCACCACAGCAGGTGCCACACTTATTAGGTAGGAAGAAGCAGCTGAAGCTACAATTCATACTGCATCACCAAACTGCAAAATAGAAGAGTGGAAACATGTTGCTTGGTCTGATGAGTCTCAATTTCTGCTGCAACATTCGGATGGTAGGATCAGAAATTGCGGTGTCAATAGCTGGTGTTCACAGTCACCAGCACCTTTGGGATGTGGAGGAGCGGGAGATCACATCATGGACGGGCAGCAAACAAATCTGCAGCAATTAAGTGATGCTATTATGTCAATATGGAGCAAAAACCTCAGTGAAATGCTGTACCTAATAAAGTGGGCCAATGAGTGTGTGTATATCTGCTAATTTTACAACTAAATTTTTGAATCACCTCCCCTTACATCAAATTTAAAATAGTTTAAATAAAAACCAAATCTTAGTACGTTCACATTTCATTTAAAAAAAAAACACACCCCACACAACATTTTACAGGGGGTGTTCTCACTTTTTCACATTAATTGCATTTGGTTTTGTGCGTCATACTTACCTCATTTTTTGACATCTATTTCATGTCCAACCTACCTGGAAGGGGATCTCTCCCTGAATGAGGGGCGGGGGGGTTTTCACCTTCTTAGAGTCAAGGCTAAAGGTAGCTCTCAAAAAACTGGGTCTGTTAAAGCCCATGGATGGATTCCTTGTTTGATTTTGGGCTATACAAGAAATTGTTGTTCACATGACTGTATATGCTACTATCATTCAAAGAAATAAAGCTAAGAATCATTCACTTAGAGATCATAACAATTATGTGAAGTATCAATCCTCTTTATGCATTAACCATTTTATATCACTAACTTGTGGAATGGTCTTCTACATTCCACCTTATGCCATGTGCCAATTTAACATTACACAACCTTTACAGAGATTTTTTCAATCACATACTTAACACTAACGAGTCAGAGGCAACCACAACGACTCCAGTGACAGCCAGCTGTGGCATGTGTGACTATATCATGCAGCTTAACATACCCATCAATTTATGCTCATTTAATCAGACATACTTGGATGAGGAGATAAACATCGTTAGTTGTCATGTTTAATATCCCCACTAACCAGAAGCTGTGTAAATGTGACAAAGGCTTTAAAAAAAGCCTTACAAAATTAATCACAAGCACTTAACCTCGTAAGTAAAAATAAAGGCCAGGAGGGTTTTCATGACCTAATGAGCCTTTATTCGCCAACTAAAATTATGCAAAATATACTCTTGTCCAAAAGTAGGTTACAACTTTCATTCTAATTTCTAGGAGATCTACAGTTAAACAAAAACAGGATTTAAAACAGTTAGGGAACCTTTATTAAGATGTAATAACATCTTGCCTTAAGGAGGAGCCTGGGCTGCCTCAAAAGCTTGCACATTGTAATCTTTTTAGTTGGCCAATAAATGGTGTCATTTTGCTTGACTTCTCACTAGAATTAGGAGTAAGAGGACTCCTTTTAAACAGCAGTATTAATTCAAAGTTCCAATTCAAATTAAAAATTAACTTGTGTAAGAATTTTTGAAGTTTCTCTAAGCGTTGCCTATTACTATTACTATTAAATCTCAAAAACACAATACAAATTAGTAATGAATAAAAAAAAAAAATTTGAAAACAGTAATACTACTACAAATGATGCCAAAACAGCAAATCTCAAAAGAAGTCCTTTGTGTGGTAAAATATTGAAGAACGGTGAAAGACACGGTGTGTTGGCACAGTCCGAACAATAATAGTGCGTTTCTCTTCAGATTTTCCTTCTAGATTTGAGTTTTTCAACAGCACACTGCACAGGTACAAGTTGGAATCAGTTTTCTTCTGTTGAAGTTATATAAAACATGTACTATAAGACACTGTGGATTGATCTGCGATGTGCTGAACTGACGGTGTGTCTCTTTAGCGGTAATGTGGATGATGGATGTGCAGCAAAGATTTGTTCTACAAGCTGCCACGTAAAATTTGCAGGAAAAACAGTTTTGCCAGCTTTTTGTTTCTACAACATGGATGCATCTCAAATGCATTGTTCCACCAGATGACAAAATATTTTGTAGTATTTCTTTTGTTGCATCCACATAATGGGATAAAAAGTAAATTCTTGGTCCCTGTGATTTACACCGCCCATCATGCTATTGGAGTCAACCACAGCACAAGGCTTCATAACCCGCTTGTTGCCATTTGACTATACTGTGACTGTAGCTGCATTATGTTCAGTGCCAAGATGACAAACATCTTTCTCATCCTTATATTTCAATGCAAGCACTTTACTTTTGTCAAGCTATTAGCACACCTTGCTGTAATTTAGCTCTGCCAAAGTCTTCCGGCATGCCCAGACGGCTAGAACACACTGTCCCATATGTGTCAGCCCTTCATCGAGATGTCAAATAGCTCTTGCGAAGCATAAAAACTGTCCGTCTTTACGCAGTAACCTTGATCCAGCAGAGAATCCATCAAAATCGGCACCAATGACATAGCAACGACATACCGATTGTACTTTGGCTCTGTACATGGGCAAAGGAACAATATTTGATCCAAACTCCAAATGTATCCAGTTTTAGATTCACAAAGCTTTATGCCAAATCTTGCTCTTTGACGTGATGTACTGTATCCATGACAGTCTGCCCTTATAAGCCATGAGACTTTCATTGATGCCAACCTCACAGTCCATAAATTTACTACAACGGCCTGGTGTATCTCCCAAATTTTCTTCACTTTGGGTGCTGGATGGGTATTTTATTTCTATATATAAAAAAAAGTCAGTGTGTATGTATGTTCCAGCATCGCGTCCGAACAGCTGGAGCGATTTTCATGAAACTTGGACACGTGTTCCTCATTTGTCAAATAAAAATACTTTAGGGTGAAATCAGCTGTAATCCACCCCCTTCTGGGTGGGGTGGGTTTGATCTTGCAGTCTAGTATGCATCTTATCATCCAGTTGACACTTTGAACGACCACCAGAGGGCATAGTGGAGGCAACTGCCAGCATTCTTTATGTTTGAGTGCAAACGCACCCCTGATTGCTTTTGAAATTAAATAGTTCTTCACATGGAAGAGTGAGTGAGTGAGTGAGTGAGTGAGTGAGTGTGTGTGTGTGTGTGTGTCTGGCCCAGAAGTGAGACGTACAGTTGGGGTGAGGGCTCCAGATCCGAAGATACGCAAGCGAGGCCAGTACACCGGCAAAAGGAAACCTTCCAAGACAGTCGCTTAGCTGCTAATGCACAAATGATGCAAGCACTTCGGCAACACAAACCCTTCTAGCAGAGAGATGCCCATGGTAGTTCTGACAATTTAAATACTTTCTAGGATCCTGTGCTGTTCAGTTAGTATATACCAGGGGACTGCCAGCATTCTTTAATTTTGTACAGCACCCCGCCCCGGTTGCTTTTCAAATTAAATAGTTGGCCGGTTTCAAGCATCAACTAGATAACATACATACAAGACAGCAACACAAGGACATTAGTGAGTCTTTGTTTCTTAATTTATTTTTATTGTTGTGTTTGTTTAAATGTTTTTCTCAAAAAAAAAAAAATCCCATACGAGGGCGAACTGGAGGTGACTGCCTGCATTCTTTGTTTGAGCACCATCGCTCCCGTGTTGCTTTTCAAATAAAATACAGTTGGCCGGTTCTGAGCATCAACTGGATGATAACATACATACAACACCAAGACAAGCAAATTTTTTGAGTCTTTTTCCATCCATCATCCAACCCGCTATAGCCTACCTATAGGGTCACGGGGGTCTGCTGGAACCAATCCCAGCCAACACAGGGCACAAAGCAGGAAAACCCCGGGCAGGGCGCCAGCCCACCGCAGAAAACCCACGCAGACACACGGAGAACATGCAAACTCCACGCAGGGATGACCCGGGAAGCAAACCCAGGTTTACAGTTTGTCAATTTATTTTTAAAGTGTTTTTTTTTTAAACTATGGTTTTTCTCAAACAATAAAAAAAAAACACTAATTTTCCTCATGGGGAACGATGGGTATTTCAGCTAGTTGTTGATAAAGTGTAGATAATTCACAAATAGTGAAAACCTACACTCAAGACATAATTTCTCCAAAGAATGGCAGCACGGACAGCACTTTTAAAGGCTGAGTGATTCTCGGATCTAATGCATGCACAAGACAAAACTCTGCAGTTGCCCGACTGACACTCGGGACTAATTCTTTTAGCATGGTTTTCACAGCCCAAGTAAAGCTTGGCTGTAATTCTAATGAGGTTAAGCTATATTACAGAATTCATAATGTAAGTCAGACCTGTATACAGAGGGTCCTCGGGTTACAACGTTTCGAGTTGACAACGCTCACTCCCATAAAAACTTTTAAAAAATTGAGACATGAGAAGGAATAAAGGTAAGGATTTTTTTACTACACTCATTTTTTCTGTTACTACAGTACAGTATATTTATGTCCTTTTCTTTTTTCTCAGGCTTAGATTGTGTTTTTATGTTCTAGATTATGATTTTGCAAATGTGTTAAGATAGGTAAGTGACTTAGGCTAGAGTGTGTTTCGACTTACACCAAAATTCGGGTTACATCACTGTTGTAGGAACGGAACTGTGTCATAACCCAAGGACCCCCTGTATATGTACAAAATGCATCTATTTGCATAAAAAAGTGGCAATGCTAATGAAGTTAAGCCAATTGCATAAAACCCGAGGTATTGGTCTTACACCCGTACTCCGTATTCCACAGCAGCAAAATCACATTAAACAAGTTTTTGCACTGATGTAAAGGATCATTCCGCCTCAAAAATTAGATATGTTACTTACCCGATGTAGTCATAACCAATTTAAAAAAAAAAAAAGTATATGTTTTCAATATGTATAGAGTAAATACAGCCCAATAGTATCAATGCTGTACAATGCCAACCAATGTAAAAAACATCCACAGAAGACAGGGCTCTTGACCAATTAAATAAAGTCTTGTGCAGAACTTGTAGAAAAACACTAATTTAACTACTTAAGATGAACAAAGTTGTTACCCGTTTCATCCAGAATTAGTAATGTGTGTGTACATATTACACATACACAATTTCTTTTACATTGATCATAACATATCCTACTGTTAAACCCATTAGGCCCCCACCCAAAAAAAAAAAACAAACTACAAATATCAAAAAGTGTGCAACAATAAAAATGATACAAAATAAAAATTAAACAATATTTTACATATTGCCAGAAACTCTTAAGATACTTTAAAATACTCACTTTCCATCCATTCCCTTAACAGCATCAACTGCATCTCGGGAGTCTTCATATTCCACAAAAGCAAAGCCAGGAGGGTTGCGTGCTACCCATACACTGCGCAGAGGACCATAGTAACTGAAAGCCCTCTCAAGCTCTCCCTTCGCAGCTCCACTACCCAAGTCACCAACATATACCTTACAATCAGAAGAGCGCGAGGAACTACGTGATGAGGAATAGTAAGACATCTTAACCTAAAATGGGAAAAAGAAAACCTCTTATAAAGGAAAAAAAAACCTCCATTAACCTCCAGCAACATAATTCACAAAAAAAGTCCATAAACAGAAATGATCAGGGGAATGGGCTTACACTTTCCAAATTGTGGTAAATATGGAAAGCTACTGTGCCCTGGTTATTTTTTTATAGAAATCAAAGCAAAAATCTGACAGCTTCATTGTGTACAAACCTCTGCCTAATGCACTACAGGAGGCAAATTTCTGATAAGCAAATGAGCAGAACTGACATACAGTATGCACCACAGACTGTACTTAATTTAGCAGCATGAACTGGAAGTAACCAACAATCTGTCCCCAGATTTGTAATAATTGCTTGTTAACTTAATAATCATTTGCAAAAAGAAACAAAGATAACCTCCAGACGAAACATTGTAACATGCTGATAGTTCTTTGTGCCTAAAACTGTTGAGTGCAAACTAGCCATACAAACAAAAATAAATAAATAAATAAATCATATCTACGGTAAATGCATTTTTTAAAATTATTTTGCAACGAAAAATTGCAGGTTTTTGACGAATCTGATAAGCTGCACGAGGACACGTCCAGGTTCGCTTTTCATTGCATGACGTACCAATCAGCTCTCAAGCTCTCGATCGGACGTCTTCATAACGCAGAAAAATAAACTTAACAGGAAGTACAACCTGAATCTCAATGGACTGTACGCGATTACTAGCTAGTCGCACTCCCGCCGTTGGCTGCAAAAATCTAAATAAGCCACTCGATGAGCCGAATGAAAGCGGGGGCTTTCATAAATTTGACGTAACCAGTACAATGTAATATACGCATGGGGTGCATTTTCAAAACATTTATCACGGGGTTTCAACACAAAAAATGAGGGGAAAAAAATTAAGTTCCCATGTGGAAAAAATGCATAAATGCCAAGGTAAATTGTTTGCCTTCATGATATACAGCAGGCTTAGTGGCCCACCAAAAAACAGCCACTCTTGCACACATGTAATTCAGGCCTTGCTACGGCCGGCAGTCAAAGGCCTAAGGCCTCGCTAGAAACGACCGCTAAAGGAAAAGTCAAGACTCGATAAAAATGTAGTTTTTTTCCAAAAAACAATCTTCCGATCCCAGCTCCAGACCGCAGTGATCAGTGCATGCAAGTTATTCGCCCCACGCGGAGCGCGACAGAGGCCCTGTCTCAACTGGCAAACGGGAACAATGGCCGCCGCTCTTACCTGAAAGTAAGCACCTGGAATCCAAATGGGCGCTCTCAACGTCTATGACTCAATTATGTGCTTGCGGGAGCTCAATCGAAGCTCCCAATGAGACCTGGATTCGGTTCAAGAAAGGTTCAGACACTCAAACCTACGCTCTATTCCACGCACCTCACTCCCTGCAGCCTTCTACTCGTGCCGCCCGCCCGGCTCTGTGCGTCACGCGCGCCAGCGTGCCTTATACCCGCCCCTCGCGCCGCAGCTATGACAACGCGCTGCTTGTGCTCGCGCGCCTTTGCCTGTGTAATTCGAATTTTTGCTCCGTTCCTCAACTGAAAATAAGGAAGCTAAATTACAAAATAATCATCAGGAAGAAACAAGCCATGGATTACCGGAGATTGAAAAGAACGGATAGCTTGGAGAAACGGGGCATTTCAGCGTGGGACATTAACTGAATATACAGAACTACAGAAGGAGGTGAAACGTGAAATCAGACAGACAAACCTGAAATTATAAGGGCAGAATTGAGAGTGAACTGCGGACTGATAACCCGGGTTTACTGTGGAATGGCATGAACATGATTCACACTAAATACCATAATCGTATTGAATTGAGAGGAGTTAAAACTGAATATCAGTTGGCTCAAAAATTCACTGAATTCTTATTTGTTCACTCAAATGATGTGCCACTTTTATGTTATAAATCCTCCAGGCTGGCATACGCGATTTTCTTTTCCCTAACGTGCCTTCCATCCAGATATAGTGTTTCACGGCAGCGGAAAGTCTTGAAGTAGATGCTCTGTTGTCTGGCTGCCCATTTTGCATGGGCACTGGACTCACTGAAAAATCTGAAACTTTCTGTAAAGGTGGTGGTTTAGGCGCTTGTGGCCTGTTCAGTTCTTGTAAGCAGTAGGTATAAGTCATGCCTATCACAGCATGGGTGATGATGCATCTATGTTGCATATTAATTGGCCTTGATGATAGTCTTAGGTTTGTGGTAAGTGGTAGACCTGTGTCTTCCAGTTCTTTTACAGATACTTCCTTTGCCAGTTATGGAAGATAATTCATGTCAAAATTAAATGCACTCCACCATATTATCTGCATTGCACAATGCAATGCATATGCACATGGCAAATTTAATTGTCCTAATTAAAATATACTAATTAAAAACATATCAACCAAATGATTGATTGCTTTTTATTATAGCATACAATTTTTGTGTCAATTTAAAATGAAATACAGAAACATATTGCATTTTAATTAAAACTTTAGGTTGTGTGTCATAACTAAGACAATGCAAAGGTATTGCATTTCATTGAGGGGCTTCTCCGAGTGTATTGAATTTTAATTCAAGACCAAGCCATGCCAATACTGAATGTAATCAAATGACCAACCTGCATCAAAAAGGTGGGGCAACAGGGCGTCAACAGTTGGGGTATTAACATATATATGTGTGTGTGTGTGTGTATATATATATATATATATATATATATATATATATATATATATATATATATATATATATATATGATACTGAAAAACATGGAAGGAGACTAGATGTGATTTACTAAATAATTCACAAATGCTGGTGCAGTACACATGCAGAGCAGGTTAGAGATAACAGAAGTACGAATATTCGAAAGTCTCAAAAGAGGATAGGAAAGATCACATTAGCACAGACAAATGGAAATTATTAAACACCGAAAAGAGATTGAATATATTGTTTGGATTTAAACTTTAAGTCTGAGACTTGTAGATCATCTAATTTGTGTTGCCAGAGAGAATTAAAAGATTCCAAAAACATTGGTATGGTATGAACTCCTGTAAAATGAAGACTGTTAACATGAGATCCTTTCAAGTCACGCCCTAATTACAACTATTTTCAAACAAGACCACGGTCATGTAACCTCAGTCGTGTGAATGCTTTTGGCAGACACACTTCCTGCACTCTCAGCTCTTATAAATTTTATCAGGGCAATAAGTTTATACGTTCTAGATGACACGTCAATGACTAAGCGAAGAAGAAAGAGCATGGACATACATTCAAAAAAGTTGTTTTATTTATTAGAGAGAAAGAAACGATATTCACTCACAGGCAGTTATATGTTGTGTTGTCACGATGTAAGTCCAAACACGGAATCAAAATTCAATGAGATCTTAAGGTTAAAGCTGTCTCACTTCCAGTTAAGACTATAAAATGACATCAAAAATTCAGAATCAATTTCTCCTTGATGGAACAGTTAACTTTGTGAGATGGAATGTTAAAGGCCTAAATCACGAACTAAAGAGAAAGAAAGTATTGTGTTACCTAACAGGTTTAAATGCTAAAATAGTATTTTTACAGGAGACCCACTTACTAAGCAAGGATCAGTTCCAGCTGCAAAAGGACTGGACTGGCCAAATGTTCCATTCTAGCTTTACAAAGAAAACTAGAGGTGTGGGAATTCTCATACATAGAACAGTCTCATTTGTAGCATCAGATGTAGTATCTGATCCTGAAGGGAGATACAGTATGTGATGGTCATGGGCAACTTATTTAACTGTAAAATGATTTTGATAAATGTTTATGCACCTAATGTCGATGATAAGGAATTTATAAAAAATGTATTTGCATCCATTCCCAATGTGAACACTCATAAAATTATAATGGCTGGTGACTTTAATTGCGTTTTAAATCCACTCTTAGATAGGACTCCTGTCACGGGGGGAATGACATCTAACACTGCAAAGACAATTACACAGATTGTAACTGACCACAACTTATCAGACCCCTGGAGGTTTCTAAACCCAAACTCAAGAACATATTCTTTCTACTCACCAGTACATCATTGCTACTCAAGAATTGATTATTTCTTTATAGATAATAATTTCTTGCCTACGATTAAATCTTGCAAGTATGATGCTATTGTTATTTCCGACCATGCACCTCTGATCTTGGAGCTAAAGTCACTATGCCCCACACACTCACCTCGCAGATGGCGTCTTAACCCGCTTCTATTAGCAGACGAGAACTGTACAGAATTTATATCCAAACAAATCAGTTTCTTCCTAGAGACAAATACATCCTCAGAGGTTTCTGCAGGAATACTCTGGGAAACTCTAAAGGCCTTCTTAAGAGGACAGATTATTTCATATCTTTCCCACAGAAATAAATTAGAAACCAAGAAAGTATCAGAGCTAAAAAGCGAAATTACTAGAATAGATGAAGAACATGCCAGGTTTCCAAGCGAGGCTCTACATAGGAAAAGGCAGGCTCTGCATTCAGAACTCAACCTCTTGACAACTAAAGAAACTGAACAACTAATTTATAAATCCAGACATCATTACTATGAACACGGAGAAAAGCTAATAAGCTTTTAGCTCAACAAATCCACAAGCAAGAAGTTTGCAGTGCAATCCCAGTAATCACCAACACAAACGGAGACAAAATCATTGACCATAAAAATATAATGCACACATTTAGAGACTACTATAAATCCTTATATTCTACTGAGTTTAAAGAAGACAACACACAATCTAATACATTTCTGGATGCATTACAGATACCACAAGTAGATACTTTTAGAGTGGAGGAACTAGACAAACCTCTGGCGCTATCAGAATTACTAGATGCTATAAAGTCACTTCAAGGCAGGAAAGCAGCAGGCCCTGATGGCTACCCTGCAGAATTTTATAAGAAATTAACTGCTCAGCTAGCTCCCCTCCTATTAGCAACATTTATAAAAGCTAGAGACAATCAAATTCTACCTCAAACTTTTCGCCAAGCATTAATCACAATCTTTCCTAAACAAAATAAGGACTTATTACAATGTGCATCATACAGATCAATTTCACTTCTAAATAATGATGTTAAGATACTCTCAAAAATTATAGCTAGAAGGATGGAGAAAGTGCTGCCTTCGGTAATATCACAAGATCAAACTGGATTTATCAAGGGTTGACACTTATCTTCCAATCTTCGATGCCTGTTTAATGTAATATACTCACCAACAAAGTCAAACACCCCAGAAATATTATTATCATTGGATGCAGAAAAAGCATTTGACATGATTGAATGGAAATACCTTTTCACTACATTAGAGAAATTTGGGTTTGGCCTGAACATTTGTGCATGGATCAAACTACTGTATACCAATCCAGAAGCTTCAGTTTGTATTAACAACATTTGTTCAGACTACTTTAAACTAGAACGTGGTACCAGACAAGGATGCCCCTTGTCACCCCTGCTATTTGCAATCGCCATTGAACCACTGGCGGTTCACTGTCGAAATGCTGATCAGATAAAGGGGATTATCAGAGAAGGACTGGAACAGAAAATTTCTCTATATGCAGATGATATGGTACTGTATACACTCACCTAAAGGAT
This sequence comes from Polypterus senegalus, assembly GCF_016835505.1. Lineage (NCBI taxonomy): Eukaryota > Metazoa > Chordata > Cladistia > Polypteriformes > Polypteridae > Polypterus > Polypterus senegalus. The sequence goes on from NC_053165.1 coordinate 30,897,569, forward strand.
TATTAGGAACACCATACTAATACGGTGTTTGACCCCCTTTCGCCTTCAGAACTGCCTTAATTCTACGTGGCATTGATTCAAAAAGGTGCTGAAAGCATTCTTTAGAAATGTTGGCCCATATTGATAGGATAGCATCTTGCAGTTGATGGAGATTTGTGGGATGCACATCCAGGGCACGAAGCTCCCATTCCACCACATCCCGAAGATGCTCTATTGGGTTGAGATCTGGTGACTGTGGGGGCCATTTTAGTACAGTGAACTCACTGTCATGTTCAAGAAACCAATTTGAAATGATTCGAGCTTTGTGACATGGTGCATTATCCTGCTGGAAGTAGCCATCAGAGGATGGGTACATGGTGGTCATGAAGGGATGGACATGGTCAGAAACAATGCTCAGGTAGCCCGTGGCATTTAAACAATGCCCAATTGGCACTAAGGGGCCTAAAGTGTGCCAAGAAAACATCCCCTACACCATTACTACACCACCACCACCAGCCTGCACAGTGGTAACAAGGCATGATGGATCCATGTTCTCATTCTGTTTACACCAAATTCTGACTCTACCATTTGAATGTCTCAACAGAAATCGAGACTCATCAGACCAGGCAACATTTTTCCAGTCTTCAACTGTCCAATTTTGGTGAGCTTGTGCAAATTGTAGCCTCTTTTCCCTATTTGTAGTGGAGATGAGTGGTACCCGGTGGGGTCTTCTGCTGTTGTAGCCCATCCGCCTCAAGGTTGTGCGTGTTGTGGCTTCACAAATGCTTTGCTGCATACCTCGGTTGTAATGAGTGGTTATTTCAGTCAAAGTTGCTCTTTTCTCAGCTTGAATCAGTCGGCCCATTCTCCTCTGACCTCTAGCATCAACAAGGCATTTTCGCCCACAGGACTGCGGCATACTGGATGTTTTTCCCTTTTCACACCATTCTTTGTAAACCCTAGAAATAGTTGTGCGTGAAAATCCCAGTAACTGAGCAGATTGTGAAATACTCAGACCGGCCCGTCTGGGACCAACAACCATGCCACGCTCAAAATTGCTTAAATCACCTTTCTTTCCCATTCTGACATTCAGTTTGGAGTTCAGGAGATTGTCTTGACCAGGACCACACCCCTAAATGCATTGAAGCAACTGCCATGTGATTGGTTGATTAGATAATTGCATTAATGAGAAATTGAACAGGTGCTCCTAATAATCCTTTAGGTGAGTGTATATCAGACCCACAAAATTCTGTGCCTGCAGTCTTAACAGCACTTACAGAATTTCAAAGGGTCTCTGGTCTCAGAATTAATCTGAATAAAAGTGTACTCTTTCCAGTGAATTCTCAAGCTATATAATATTAGATTAGACACCCTACCTTTTATCATTGCAGATCAGTTTAAAAACCTAGGGGTAAACATCACAAGTAAACACAAAGCTCTTCATCAACAAAATATCGCCTTCTGTATGGAAAAAATTAAGCAAGACTTGCATAGATGGTCAACCCTTCATCTCACTCTAGCTGGAAGAATTAACATCGTTAAGCTTTTTTTTATTTCAAAACATTCCAATATACATCAATAAATCATTTTTTAAGCATTTGGATTCAACAATAACCTCATTTATTTGGAACTAAAAACATCCACGAATCCAAAGACCCTACAAAGACCTAAGGCAGAAGGTGGCATGGCTCTACCCAACTTTTAGTTTAATTACTTGGCAGCAAACATACAAGCTATAAAAACCTGGGCACAAATAGATGAACATACACAGGCCTGGTCTGCAATAGAAGTAAAATCCTGCAGTACTTCTTTATATTCTCTGCTTTGTGCCCCAATAAATGCAAGTTATCTGCAATATACTAATAACCCAATTGTGCTTCACTCACTCAGAATATGGAACCAATGTAGAAAGCATTTTAAGATGGAGAAGCTGTTATCTGTGGCACCTCTGCAAGAGAACCACCTCTTTCAACCCTCGCAAACATTAGGGATTAAATTGCTTAGCAATCTTTATATAGACAACATCTTTGCATCCTATGAACAATTACATTCCAAATTTAACTTTCCAGCTACACATTTCTTTCACTATCTTCAAATTAAGAACTTTGTTAAACCGAACCTGCCAGATTTTCCTCATCTTGCACCCTTGTCCATGCTGGAAAAAATATTGCTCAATTTCAAGGACTTAGACACCATCTATGCAATATATAAAATTATTTTACAGTCCCTCCCTTTTAAAGATCCAAGAGGACAATGGAAAAAAAAACTCTTAATCAATATATCAGAAAAGGAGTGGAAAGTAGCAATGCAGAGACTTCACTCGAGCTCCATATGTGCAAAGCATACAATTATTCAACTCAAAATTATATATCAAGCACATCTGCCTTGCCTAAAACTGTCCAAAATGTTTCCAGGGCAAGATCCAACCTGCGAATGCTGCAATCAAGTCCCAGCCTCACTGGGTCACATGTTTTGAGCCTGCAACAAATTAGCATCATTTTGGACCAAAATTTTTAAGTGCTTTTCAGATAACCTTGGTGTCACAATCCCTCCTAACCCATTAACAGCTAAAGTGGAGAAGGACAAACAAACTGTGATTGCATTCGCTACACTTTTGGCACGCAGACTTATTTTGCTAAACTGGAATAATCTTAACTCTCCTCTTTTAAGTCACTGGGAAACCGATGTTTTATACTATTTGAAATTGGAAAAAATCAAATATTCAGTTAGAGGATCTGTACAGAATTTTTTCAAAACCTGGCAGGATCTAATCAATAATATTTTAGAATAAGTTCTTAAAGCACAGAGGAAGGAATTATCTCCGCATTTCTTTTTCCTTCTCCATTCATCTCTAATGGCCTATTAAACTCATCAATTTAGGTATGTTTAAAAGCCTTGATTGATTTGTATGGAATGATTACAATAAAATGAATAAAATTTTTTTAAAAATCTAGGTTTTTGGGAGTTCTTTCTAAAAGATAAAATGTAAAAACTAAAGTAAAGTAAAAGTTAAAACTATTAGCCATGTAAGAGGTTGTATCTTGGCTTAGTTCGGTAAAAAAAAAGCATTTGCTTCTTTTTTCCATTTTCTGTTTTCTGAAACTGAATTTGTGGAGGTCCTAATGCAATATTGATGAAAAGTTAATTCCAAATATTGTTTTTACTGAAGTTTTACAGTAAAAGTGTAAGTTTAAAAAGTATTTATGTGTTAATTTCAAAGCCAAATAGAACGAAAACGTATAACACAACGAATACCTCTTATGCAACATGAAACATCATTTTCTTTCAATTTATTACGTTTTACTATTTTTTACTATGGCTAATTACTCGCTATAATGTGAAATAGTTAGTTCTATTATGCATATGTAACAATTCCCATGAAAATAAAAATCTGTTTAAATTGTACATCCGCTTCCTCATGCGTGAGTGGCAGAGCTGTGAAGTCACTAGTGTGTAGTACCTGCCTGGGGGTTGGCGAGCAAAGCAAGCAAGGGACAGAGCCCCCTAGTGTATATATATATATATATACAAAGTATATACAGTATATATATACAAAGTATATACAGTATATATATATATATATATATGTTGGCTGGGGCCAATGCCCAGGCAGGACGCCCCTGCAGCATATGGACCAGGGGAGCAAGCATGGGAAACACAACATCTCCCCCTGAATGCTAAATGGCAGCCTCCCTGGTTTGCAGCGGTGTCTCTGACTCCCCTGAGGCTTAATGGGGGTTGGAGTTTTGTGCAGCCCTGTTGGGTTCTGCAGGCACCGCCAGGGGGTGCTGCAGTAGGAGCTGCTGGACCCTTCTGGGCACTAGTTTCGCCACACCTGGAAGTGCAGCTGGATGTCAACAATCAAGCACCTGGAGTGCCCAATAAAAGGAGCCAGCAACCATCACTCAGCAGCCAGTCGGGTGGAGGAGGACGAGGTTGCTTGGGAGGAGTGGTTGTGCCGAAGGAAAGTGCTTTACGTTGTGTGGTTGACTTTTTGTATTTATTTTATACAGTTAGGTTCATAAATATTTGGACAGAGACAACTTTTTTATTTTGGTTTTGTACATTACCATAATGAATTTAAATGAAACAACTCAGATGCAGTTGAAGTACAAACTTTCAGCTTTAATTCAGTGGATTGAACAAAAAGATTGCATAAAAATGTAAGGGAACTAAAGTATTTTTTTAAAACAATCCCTTTATTTCATGGGCTCAAAAGTAATTGCACAAATTAAACAACCGGAAATAAAATATTCATTTCTAATACTTGGTTGAAAACCCTTTGCTGGCAATGCCAGCCTGAAGTCTTGAATTCATGGACATCACCAGATGCTGAGTTTTCTCCTTTTTAATGCTCTGCCAGGCCTTTACTGCAGCGGCTTTCAGTTGCTGTTTGTTTGTGGGCCTTTCTGTCCGAAGTTTAGTCTTCAACAAGTGAAATGAATGCTCAATTGGGTTAAAATCAGGTGACTGACTTGGCCATTCAAGAATTTTCCACTTCTTTGCTTTAATAAACTCCTGGGTTGCTTTGGCTGTATGTTTTGGGTCATTGTCCATCTGTATCATGAAATGCCACCCAATCAATTTGACTGCATTTAGCTGGATTTGAGCAGACAGTATGTCTCTGAACACCTCAGAATTCATTCGGCTGCTTCTGTCCTGTGTCACATCATCAATAAACACTAGTGTCCCAGTGCCACTGGCAGCCATGCACGCCCAAGCCATCACACTGACTCCACTGTGTTTTACAGATGATGTGGTATGCTTTGGATAATGAGCTGTTTCACGCCTTCTCCATACTTTTTTCTTTCCATCATTCTGGTAGAGGTTGATCTTGGTTTCATCTATCCAAAGAATGTTTTTCCAGAACTGTGCTGGATTTTTGAGATGTTCTTTAGCAAAGTCCAATGTAGCCTTTCTGTTCTTGAGGCTTATGAGTGGCTTGCACCTTGCTGTGCACCCTCTGTATTTACTTTCATGCAGTCTTCTCTTTATGGTAGACTTGGATATCGATACACTGACCAAGCCCTGGAGAGTGTTGTTCACTTGGTTGGCTGTTGTGAAGGGGTTTCTCTTCACCATGGAAATGATTCTGCGATCATCCACCACTGTTGTCTTCCATGGACGTCCAGGTCTTTTTGCGTTGCTGAGTTCACCAGTGCTTGCTTTCTTTCTCAGGATGTACCAAACTGTACATTTTACCACTCTTAATATTGTAGCAATTTCTCAGATGGGTTTTTTCTGTTTTCACAGCTTTAGGATGGTTTCTTTCACCTGCATGGAGAGCTCCTTTGACCACATGTTGTCTGTTCACAGCAAAATCTTCCACATGAAAGCACCACACCTCAAATCAACTCCAGGCCTTTCATCTGCTTAATTGATAATGACATAACGACGGACTTGCCCACACCTGCCAATGAAATAGCCATTGAGTTTTTTTTTTTGAGTCCCTGAAATGAAGGGTTTGTGTTCAAAAAATGCTTTAGTTGCCTCATATTTTTATGCACTCATTTTGTTCTCCCCACTGAATTAAAGCTGAAAGTCTGCACTTCAACTGCATCTGAGTTGTTTCAGCAAAGGGTCTGGCACCGGAAGTGATGTCTTCTGAGGCGCCCGAACTTTACAGGATTTCCCCGGTAAGGTCTGTAGGCAACTGAGAAAGACAGTCAGCGCACCCCACTGCCCCCTGGTCGGATGTTTTTATTACAATTACTCAGGCCCTTTAGCTGCCTCCTACTCGCACATGTGTGACAGGAGCCCAGACCCATCGGGTCGGGCATCCTGTACCGAGAGGTCATGGGCACAAGAGAGGGCATCAGCGTTGGCATGGTAAGAGCCCTTATGATGAATTAGCGAAAACTTGTAAAATTGGAGGTCAAGAAACCACCTAGTGACCCGTGGATTCGACTCTTTGTGAAGGGCCATCCACTGTAGGGGTGCATGATCCATTACCAGAGTGAACTCCCAGCCCAAGAGGTTGTACCTCAACTGCGTAATCACCCATTTAATCACAAGGGCTTCCCTTTCCACCGCTGCATACCTGGTCTCCCGATCCAACAGTTTCCGGCTCAGGTACATGATGGGGTATTCAACACCATCGACGCTTTGGCTCAGCACAGCTCCCAGGCTTGTGTCCGAAGCGTCTGTCTGGAGAATAAAAGGGAGAGAAAAATTAGGAGCTTTTAATATTGGTGCTGAAGTAAGAGCCTGGTTTAAGTCACAGAATGCAGCTATATCTGTCCATACCACATGATTAGGGGCCCTCTTCTTTGTCATATCTCTCCAACAACCGAGGTACGAACCCACAGTAGTACCCGGCCAATCTGAGAAATGTTTAGACCTGCCACTTGGTTCGTAGACGGGGCCATTTTAAAATTGTATCTATTTTTGAACACTGTGGTTTCATGGTACCCCGACCCAACAGGTAACCCAAATATTTAGCCTCTTGTAGTCCAAAAAAACATTTGTTGGGATTGATATGAAGCCCGGCTTCTCCTAGTGCCTGCAATACTGCAGTGACCTGCTGTATGTGTTCCTTCCATGTGCCTGAGCTTGATCCGCTCTAAAGTTTTTTCAGAGCCTAAATGGCCTCCAAGGAGGTGGGCATGTGCTAATTTACAAACCTGCTGGCGGTAGGTTTGTGGGATTAACAACAGTTTCCGGACCTCCTCCCTATGTTCCGCGACCCAATATAATAGATCATTTTCTATTACAAAGTGAGATCCCTGTGGCATGGACTGCTGTGTGCGTTGGCCGTTGACAAGGACTACTGCATTTTTTGCAAATTTTAGGGAGTCATCATTCCACTGCTTCCTTTTAAAAGAAGCCGGTGTTTTTCAAAATTGAAAGTAAATGTCGGTGAGAGGGTCTGACCTCAAGGGGGTCAAGGAGATTCCTCCCAATTTGTCAAGGCACAGGTGGATGACGTGGTCGCCTGCGACAGTCCAGGAATCTCTCCATCCTCCTCGTGGGCTTCCATACTGTATGTCTCTTTGCTAGCTGTGTACACGGTGTGGAGATAGCTTAAGACGAGTTATCCCCATCTATAATGAGGCCTAAGTTTTTATCGGGAGAAGTCAATAGTTTACTGCATTTATTATCAAACCAGTCTCGCCCCAGAATCACTGGGAAAGGTGGATTAGGATGGACCGCCATGGAGAATTTTTTTAGCGATCCTCCCTGACTCATGAAACATAGGGTGGTATTGTACATACAGATGTCTCTGTGAATACATTTAATACTGGTCTTTTCTTTAATTCTTTGTCGCCATAAGACATATCAGCAATCAACAATGGAAATGTTGCTGCCGGAATCAAACAAGGCATCGAGTTTGTAACCATTAATAACTACGGGTCCCATATTCAATAACGTCAGGGGGTTGACCAGAGCGCACAAACCGTCTCCTCCCCTCCACCTACATCCCGTCTCGTTCCCGGGTAGGTTGCACACCCGGCGGCCCGTGAACTCAGAAACAGGTTCCGTTTTATGTGGAAGAGACTTATTTTGTAGGACATAATCTCTAGGAAATCTACTAGAGGACTGTTCTACTCTCCCAAATTTCAAGACTGACATGGGTAGTTTTAGCAGCTGTATAAGAAGTTCTTCCATAGAATGGAAATCTCCCTAGTCCGGCTGGGCAAAGTTTTTGGGAAGGCCCTGTAGAAAAAGAAAGCAGGCTACCTGCTGCACTGGTTGACAGGTAGTCATTTCAAATGGCCTTTGCCATAAGGCCACCTACTCCCAGAGGGTCATAGCCTGCCCCTGGATTGATCTTGCCAGATCAAATTCCCAATTTTTAATTATTCTTGCCTGCTGGACTTGGGATAGCCCATATTTAACTGGGACCTCAGTCTCAATGGGTGGCTCAGCTCTCTCCTCCGAGAGAGCATAATAAGCCCTTTTTGTTTCATCCCCAGAACCAGCCTACGTCTGTGTGTCCCTTTCACACTATCCACTTGGTAAGTTACAAGCCTGGGTTTGTATTTTGGGAGCGGAGCCTGTACTGAGTCCTTTCTGATCCCCAAACGCACTTCCCCCCCCCAGGAACTCGGCCCTGGTACTTTCCTACCTGGTTTCTTTCATGTTTGTGTCCCGGTTTCTTCTGGGAATTCATCCTGCTGGCTACGCCACTGTGATAATAAAGCAACACAGACATCATAAAGATTTGGGGCAGCCACCCGTATATTGTTTTAAGGGCTGCAAAGTTAAGTTTTTGAAGCACAATGTGCATAGAACATATTCCAAAACAGAACTGATTATTACAGACAAAGATGGAGGCTTTAAAAGCCCTTAAAGGAAGTGACATCATCAAAAGGGCCGGAATCGGAAGTGATGTCTTCTGGACCAGATGTGACGTCAGCAAAGAGCCCATCACCGGAAGTGATGTCTTCTGAGGCGCCCGAATCTTGCAGGATTTCCCGAGAAAGGTCTGTAGGGACCTGAGAAAGACAGTCAGTGCACTCTGCTGCCCCCGATTAGATGTTTTATTACAATTATTCTGGCCCTTTATTTTATAAAAAAAATCTTGGAAGGAGATGAGACGTGATTATCTCAGAGACCCTTTCACGTCCCGCAAGACAAGTCTTCATGCCAAGCGATGTAAAGAGATTTGTAAAAGTCCTGCGTGGTTATGTCAGACACATTTCTTGTAAAGAGAAAAAAATGATATTCACTCATGGGCAGTTATACATTGCGTTTTCACAATGTAATTCCAAACACGGAATCAAAATTCAATGCGATATTGATGAAAAAGTAAAAGCAAAAAGAGATTAAATATTTGGACATAGGTAATATGACAGAAGTGAGCAGCACGAAATGCAGATCACGCAGCACGGCAGCAGTTGCAAGCCAGTAGCTGATCAAGCAAAGAGGAGGTAAAAAAAAAAATGGTAGAGATGCGAAGTGGTTGGCACGTAGTACAGGAGTGGGTGAGTAAGCAAAGCAAGCAGGGGGCAAAGCCCCTTAGTATATATATATATATATATATATATATATATATATATATATATATATATATATATATATATATATATATATATATATATATATATATATATACTGCTGAAAACACATCAGATTTCAATAGGAAAAAAATCATGCTGGATATCTACACTGATACAGACTGGATAATGTGTTAGGAATGAAAAGATGCCACATCAATTGATGGAAAGGGAAATTATCAACAAACAGAGGCCTGAATTTATAGACACCCCAAAAATCAAAGTGAAAAAATGATGTGACAGGCTAGTTTATTTTAATCGAAATTTCATTGCAGCAACTCAAAATCATACTCAGTAGTTTGTATGGCCCCCTTGTACTTGTATGCATGCCTGACAATGTTGTGGCATGCCCCTAATGAGACAATGGATGGTGTCCTGGGGGATCTCCTCATCACTGAGCCAGTCAATGGTATAAATTCCTTCATCCTTCAGGAACTACCTGCATACTCTCGTCACATGAAGCTGGGCATTGTCGTGCACCAGGAGGAACCCAGAACCCACTGCACCAGTATAAGGTCTCACAATGGGTCCAAGGATTTCATCCCGATATCTAATGGCCGTCAAGGTGCTGTTGTCTAGCCTGTAGAGGTCTGTGCGTCCCTCCATGGATATGCCTGCACAGACCATCACTGAGCCACAACCAAACCGGTCATGCTGAACAATGTTACAGGCAGTATAACATTCTCCACAGCTTCTCCAGACCTTTTCACATCTGCCACATGTGCTCTGGGTAAACCTGCTCCTATCTGTGAAAAGCACAGGGTGCCAGTGGTGGACCTGCCAATTCTGGTATTCTATGGCAAAAATGCCAATCGAGCTCCATGGTGCCGGGCAGTGAGCACAGGGCCCAATAGAGGACATCAGGTCCTCAGGCCACACTCATGAAGTCTGTTTCTGATTGCTTGGTCACAGACATTCACACCAGTGGCCTGCTGGAGGTCATTTTGTATGGCTCTGGCAGTGCTCATCCTAGTCCTCCTTGCACAAAGAAGCAGATACCACTCCTGCTGATGGGTTAAGGACCTTCTACAGCCCTATCCACCTCTCCTAGAGTAACTGCCTGTCTCCTGGAATCTCTTCCATGCCCTTGAGACTATGCTGGGAAATACAGCAAACCTTCTGGCAATGGCACGTATTGATGGAGAAGTTGGACTACCTGTGCAACCTCTGTAGGGTCCAGGTATCGCCTCATGCTACCTGTAATGACACAGACCGTAGCCAAATGAAAAACTAGTGAAAAAACAGTCAGAAAAGATGAAGAGGGAAAAATGTCTGCGGCCTCCACCTGTTAAACCATTCTTGTTTTGGGTGTCGTCTCATTGTTGCCCCTCTAATGCACCTGTTGTTAATTTCATTAACATCGCCGTAGCTGAAACTGATTAACAACTACCTCTACTACTTAACTGACCAGATCAACATCCCAGAAGTCTCACTAACTTTATGCTATACTGTGATTAAAAAGTGTTCATTTAATTTTTTTGAGCAGTATATATATGTGAATTTCCCCTTGGGATTAATAAAGTACCTATCTATCTATCTATCTATCTATCTATCTATCTATCTATCTATCTATCTATCTATCTATCTATCTATCTATCTATCTATCTATCTATCTATCTATCTATCTATCTATCTATCTATCTATCTATCTATATGTGACAAGGAATACACTCCAGACATTATAAAGGTTTGGGGCAGCCACCCATATATTATATCCTGACTGCAAAAATTTTGAAAATAATTGAAATGACATGTTCTCAAGACTGAGTCCAAAACAGAACTGGCAGACTGAGGGTAAGATGGAGGTATTAAAGGCCCGGAGAGGAAGTGACATCATCGGGTTCCAGAACCAGAAGTGATGTCATCAGAGATGGCGAAACAGAAGTGGTATCATCAGAACTTGAACAGAAGTGACGTCATCAAAGGCGCTGGCACCTGGTGGGATTTCCTGGGAACAGTCTGCAAGGAACTGAGAAAGACAGTCAGCACAACCCGCCACCCCCTGGTCTGATATGGTATTACCAATACTCAAGCCCTTTAGCTACCTCCTACTTGCACATGTATGACAATATATATATATATATATATATATATATATATATATATATATATATATATATATATATATATATATATATATATATATATATATATATATATATATATATATATATATATGAACACAGTCTATTACAATCTCAACTAGGTCCTGTTTTTTGCAGAAAGCTCTGTTAATCAGAGCATTTACATGTGTTTTAATAACCTGGTTATTCACAGAAATCTGGTTTAAAAGAAAAACAGGGATATTATATTGTCTGAGAATTCAGGTTAACAGCCATAGATTTTTCCACGGTCAAAACAGTTATTTGGCCATGTAAACCCTTAAGTGGGTTACAGTTAAGGATTTTGAAATCTGTGCATGCCTGTTGCACTCTGTTATCCTGTGTATGTGTTTGTTGTGTACATGCTGGAAGCAGCCTGAGGTGGTAAACAGTACCAGAGATAAACTTCCTGAGGCAAATGCTCGGGTGATCACTTTATTTCTTGTCCTAGTTAATATTTAAGAAATCTTTAAAATTATGTTAAAGAACATTCCGTTCTAAGCTTTGTAGCACAATCTCAGGGGATACATGCTCCAAACTTATTTTTGGATTTATGGTGGCCATTCATGATGTTTAATCCTTTTTATTTCATAGTAGCATTTTGCCAAATGGAAACTCCATAAGTGGACTCATACATGTAAATGTGTTTTTTCTAAGAAACCAGGTTTCTGCCTTAATCAGGTTAATCACCTTATTTTGATTTTGTGTGTGCATGTACCGTAAACACACTCAGTTTGAGTCTTCTATGAGATAAGGAGAGACATGGACTTGTTGATGGGTTTGTTCAATGGTGTGATTGTTTCTATTTACAGCTACATAGCTCTAAGATAAAGGATGTGGTTGTAGGTCTTATGTGCTCACCTCATCCCGCTATAGTAACACTAATTAAAAGGGAGAGAGTGGACATGGTGAAGCACTACCAATACCCAGTCCATTATTCAATCTAATGTTACATTTGCATTTATATGTTAGTTTGGCAACCTTAGCATTAAGAATATAAATCACCTTAAAAAATTGTAAAAAATAGCAGGAAAACTATTGATTTGCAGTTGAGATATATTACAAACAGGTTAGAAACTCAGTTATTTTTCCAAATTTCAGTCAATGCCATCAGGCTGCAGATTTAGATTCCTAAGGGTAAAGAGCAACAGAATTAAGCATTGTTTTTTTCCTAGAGCTATAAGCTTTTTTAATTCTTTTAAGTGCAGGGACGCTGTTAAATTCTGAATTATTATCTTGTACACTGTTAAAAGTAATTATTCTTCTCTGTACTAATCTTGAGTGTGTGTACTTATGCTAACAATATCTTTCTGTTGTGTTTTTTCTTATTTTATTGTATCTTTGTAACAATGGCTTATATTTTGTATCTTTCTGCTGCAAACAAATTTCCCTCTGGGATAATAAAGTACACAGGTAGCAGTGGTAGCAGTGCTGTCTTTCAGTAAGGAAGGAGATCATGGATTCGTGTCCCAGGTCCTGCCTGCATGGAGAGTGCTTTGAGTTGTGAGAAAAGCGCTAAATAAATGTAAAGAATTATTGTTATTATTATTAAAACCTACCTAGTCCAACATCTTGCATGAATTTCAAGATTAACTCTCCCTCTGGGAAAACACATACAGGAGAGGTAAATATTTATCACTGGCTGGTTAAAAAATACAAAATATTTAGTATTCCTAAAATGTTTCATTCTTGAAGCAAATCATTTCTGAATTACAATACCAACACAAACTAACGCCTTTTAAAAAAACTGACAAAATTGTACCCCATTTTTAAATAACGAGACATTCTAGAGTTCAAAATATATCAACTGTATTTATTAAAGTCATCCTCTACACAAATATCAGTGCTTCTAAACTCATGCTGACATCTCCTTCCTTTAAGGTAAACAGGCAAAAGACGTTCACACAGATATACAAAAGGAATGAACGAACAGAAAACAGAAACGAGCATGGGATTGAGCCTAATGTCAACCATGGACTTCTGAGAGACTGCTTCTCACGGCCACCGCGAACACATGACATTCACTCATGGCCTCTCTGACAAATTCACCATAATGTTTATAAGTAATACATAAAAAAATGAGACAAACTACAACTGGTTGTGTACCAGTAATACTGTGAGTTGTTGAACTGTAATTAACCAGTGAGTTTATAAATAGCAATAGAGACGTAAGTGCTGGAAAGTGAAGCACTGGAAACGGCAGTGAATTGCTGGAGGCTGAGATCCTGAGGACTATATGTTTACTAGTGTTGTGGGGAACAGACCACTGGGAGGTGGCATACTGAGGAGCATGGTGATATACAGGACAGTGTAGGGATAGGAAAGGAAGGTCAAGTATTTTAAGCTAAATTACAGAACACTAGTGAATTGCTGGAAATTGGACTGGAAGATAATGTATCATAGCTTTTTTTATGGTTGATGGTCAGTCACTTCCTGGACTCAAACCTCCAAAATCTCAACCATCAGCCCAGCCGTAACACAGCCTGCCAAGTTAAAGGAATGTTTCCTTTGCCCAGGAAGCTTCTGTACTATGGCTCTTCATCTCAGTGTAGCTTGATAATAATGAGGACAGATGTACTGGTAAGTGAATTACTGGTAGTTGTGTATAGAAGAACATAGTATTGTAAGTTATAGTATCGAAATATAGCAAAGCAAAGTGGATTAGAAATTTTAAAAGTGTAGAGATAATGCAATGTAGCAGAACTGATTACATGTTAATATAGTGGTGTAATATAAACATTTTTACTGGGGATTAGAGGAGACCATATAAAACAAATTGCTGAGATGAACTGGGGATTGGACTAGTGAGAAGTACCTTGCAGTGTTGGGCCTACATTTATAGTAACAGAGAGTGGAGGACTAAAAGGCCAATTACTGCGAAAATGACAATAAGTAATATAGCAGCTGTTCTAGGAAGAAGAGTACGTAAAAGAGTAATAGTAGAAGTTCAAAGTACTGAATGGTGCAGATCATATGGCAGGGCATGAAGAAGGGTATCCCCTATTGTATGTGGAACAATCGATAATGTAACAATAATACTCAAGTGTGCAGAAATGTCCTGGAAAGCAAAAGATGTAGTGCAGCAAGAGGCTGGTAGTAAAGGAGTGCATTGTTTTGCTTAGTAACATATATTAAAGAGACTGACTTCTGTGACTAGTGAATGGTGGACAAAAGAAAAGAACAAGAAAGTCAAAACACTTGTTCTTTTTCAAGGAGTACTGCAACAGGTAGCGGGAGGAAGAGATGATACTGAAAATGAACGGTATATTAGACATTGAGGAAGGAACTAGAAAATGTAATACTGTAAGAAAGCACTTACATTTACTGGAATATTATTATGGCAGAGATAGAAATACAGTGAAAATTAAAATTATAAAGTGTGCAGTTTTCTAGCAGACTCAGAGTGAGAAGTACTAAAAATGTATTATTATATGCGGAGTACTGGAATGCTGTGTGTACAGTGATAGACAGCATCAGGGTTTAAATCATAATAACAGAAACCAAGGTAAAGCATAAGAAATAAAAACATTAGGGGACATGATTAGAACACAGCATATGAGAGAATTTAATATCTTAAGTGAATATTTAAGCATTTGCACAGATTTCCTCTGTGTACTCAGGTTTTTCTCCTACATCTCCAAAAATGTGCAGGTTGAGTTAATTGGCAATTCTATAATGGCCCTGCCTCAGTGGAGGTGTGGGTATATATGTGTAGGTGGGACCTGCATGGGCGAGCATCCTGTCCGTGACTGCTTTCTGCCTTGTGCCTGATCCTGCCAGAATAGGCTTCAGTCTCCCTTGGAGCCTAAATTGCATTTGGCACCTTTAAGAGTGTTGTGTTGTGTTATGTTTGTTCTTAAATATTGTAAAGTTTACTGTTATACTTTAAGTGTTGAGGCATCTTTATGGTATTAATCTAAATATTCAAAATTTGAATACAATAAATTATGCAGGTACTGTAGGTTGTGCTAAGTGATACATACACAGTGGAGAAAAGTGAGGAGGACAGGGGAACTGGAGTGTAGGGTTAGTATTCAGGAGTGGACTTAGAGCAAGAAAATTAAAGAAAGAAGTGGAAAACAAAAATGGTGAACCGCGTAATGATTACATTTAGCACATACAGTACAGTAGGGTGCCCACCCTCCTCATTCTTCAGTTTTATACATTGATAAGATGATTAGGAAACTTCGAGGGTGGCTAAGACCCTGATATCGGCAAATCCAAAAACACCCCTGGTTCAGTACTGCGGGTATTGGTGCATTCTTACAAAGTAATGTTCCAGGTAATGTTAGAATATTGTGATTAGGCTTGTCCCCTATCTTGGATTGACCCAGAGCTCTGTTGGTGAAAGTTCCTCCATCTTTCAAACATGCAAGTATTCTAACTGGCTGAGCCAATGAAGAGCCACTGTAGTCTGAGCAGCTAGAATTGGTATTTTATGTAGGAATGGATTGGTACCATCACTTCACTGCAATGTGCTACACTAGGAACTGGGATGGTAGTTAGGGCCTAAAAAAAGCACTGAAGGACAATGGACTACAGTGATATCAAGAACTGCAGGGAATGTACAGTAAAAGGTGAACATTCACTGTAAATTTGTGCCAGACTTAAAAGATTTAGAAAAAGTAAGACACCCAGCTCATGCTGATACCCGGCAAGATCCCAGAAAAAAACATGCAGACATCACAATAGAAACAAGATGATAACAATTGCAAGAACAAATTGGTTCCAGGGAGGACAAGCAGCAGCTGGAGAAGAATCAAGACATGAATCTGCAGTTGGAGTTGAGCTGGAACCAGAGCTGAAGGTGCAGTTGGAGCCACAGCCAAGGCACTGGCAGCATTATACTCATGGAGTGCAAATTCAGCACTCAGGCTGAATACAAGAAGTATACTCAAAGTTTAATTCATCAAGGTAAAGACAGTAAAACTCGTGGAAGGAGCACTGCAGTCCTGCTCACTCCAACAGGCAGTCTGGGCATCTTTCCAGTCCTGGGTTCTTGGGGCCTGAGCTTTGGTCTCTTGTTCATATAACCTCCACCATATACTACTGGTAGTAATCTCATTCAGCAGAAATGGTGAATCTGTATTCAGGCTTGTCAAGAGTGTGAATTGTATGTGTATGAGAGTTGTTGTGATGTTTGTGAAGTGAGAAATATATGTTTCAGTAGGTGTGGAAGTATAAATATACACTGGTCAACAAAGTTGCATATACTCATGCAATAGATCAGGAAATAACACAGAGGGCATATTTGCAAGACTATATGTGAATGAGTATGTGTGCATGTGAAAAGAGATCAAGTATTAAGTTTTATTGTGTTTGTATGGAATATACTGTGTGTGAGCATCAGGGGGCCGTGTGTATGCTTGTTTGCTGTTGTCCAGCATTGGACACCATAGGATCCCATTCTATCAGAAAAATTGTTATGTTCGTTCTCCACTAAAACATGAAATTATAAATTTATCCTGGCCATCACCACAAACTACATGGGGTAAGTAACAATTGCAAAAATATACTTTTAGGTGGAGTATTCATTTAAGACTTTGTGTGCCTGATTATTGTGTGCTTGCATTACAGGATGTCAGACACAATGTAACCAAATGATGTCACATTCAGATGAAAGCCTCCTATAAAGGCAAGTACATTCAGCTTAGAAATGACTGGAGGACAGTGGAATTTGGATGGAGGAGAAGAATGAGACCAGAGTCCAACCTGTCTACAGAGAAGAGATCAGAGGGAACCAGACAGGAATGTGCCAAGAAGCTATACACATTTGCCCTGACCAGATGGTCTGTAAGAGCCAGAATGCAACCACAATAATATTTTGAAGGCTCCTTCTGGTGATGTAAGCAAGAGGTCGCTAAGGCTGCTCTTCAGACTGGACTCTGGAATAAACAAAGAAGCAGAGTCATGAGAGGATGCTGCCCGCTGGACCCAGCTGTATGGTTCAGTTAGAATCCTTTGATGTGGCAGTAGGCCTCCAGACTGGCAAACAGGATGTAAAGAAACCAGAGGCCAAAAAAGAACAAGCTGGTCATGATCTTGGGGGTCCGCAAGCCCCCCAGCTCCCCACCAACTGATGGCCGGCGCCGGTACAACAGGACTGCCATATTAACAAAGGCGAAGATGGTGAAGAGGGTGACAGAGAAAGCCAGCGATCCTGGATACACTATGAAGTCCTTTCCTTGGGAGTTCCAGTAGATGGCTGCCACAGACCAAGCCACACCGATCCCCAGGAACACATTGACTGCATTGCTGCCTGTCACATTGCCAATGGAGGCATCTGCATACTGGTCCTGAATTGCTGCCACCTTACTGGCAAAGGTGTCTATGAAAATTGAGAGAGAAAGCGCACACAAGCAAGTGAGTAATCACAACAGACAGTGTCATACTGAACAGAACTGATAAACTGCAAGAGAGTCTCTTAGTTATATATGGGGAGTCATGCATTTACATTGCTAAAGCGCCTAAGCAAACTAGAGATTCCTGTGCTAGTGTACAGGGTTACAGTAATCAAGACAACAAATAAAATCTAAGTGAGATCCCTAAAGATCAGCTCATGCCCTCTCCCATATTGAGATTACCTGGTATAGAGGTGCCCAGAGCTACAAACACTACTGCAGTTACTGCATCCTTCAACCCCACCGTGCAGCCAAAATGCGAAGCTAAGTCTCCAATCAGAGCTGTGAGGAGCCCAATGACCAAAATACAGACAAAGAAGCAGGCCCAGCCGTTCCAGTATTCAGTTGGTGGTACACAAGCAAACAGCACCTTCCAGAACACCGTAAGAAAATGCATCACATAGTCAAAACATGATGGTAGTCGTTCCTCACGGCCTTCTTCGTCTTCTTCATCACCATCACCTGAGTTAAAAGAATTCAAGTCACATTAATGCTGAAGAATTGGTAAAGTAGAACAACTGTTTGGCCACTAGAGGGCATAACTGTACAACAGACTTTAGTCTCCCTTATCCTAATTGAAAAGGTTCACATAAACGTAAGATCAATAAGGATCGCCAAAAACCATAGACACTGAACAAGCTAGATCTGAACTTGGTCAGATTTGTTGCTAGGCCCTGAACAGGTACAATTCTTAATCTGTCAATTGTGATTTACCTGCGCTAACTGTGACAGCCTCCAGGAACTGTTCTCTCCATGAGTGCGTTCCAATCACCAGTGCAAGGTTGGTTTTTTTGATAAGTTTGTCCACTGTACTCTGTCAATAAAAATAATCAAGTCAGAATATGTGACTTATCTCACCAGATCTGTTTTTGTGATGAAAATGTCTCATGACCACTACTGGATTTATTTATCCCCTTTAAAAGAGAAGCCTTCAGAATCATGGAATATATTAATTTGTCAAATAACATTGAGTAGTGAAGCTTTTTTAAATACATTTTAAGAAAAGAGTGTCTGTTTTTGCACATTGCAATAGGGCTTAAGGTAACCCAGGTCCAAGCATGAAAAAAGACCTAAACTTACCAAATACATTGTCACATAAGTAAGAATAGGAGACAGTTTATGGGCTCATATAACTGTATTTGCTCAGCAGACCAGGCGTTGGCGCTCTACTCTTAACTCTTTCTCCTATTTTCCAGGCAGAACAGCTGAAGAATCACCCCAATAATAATCACTTCCAGCTTATGATGCCATTTCCGGTTTCACCATCAAAGTCTCACTTCCAGATGATACCACTTTGATCCCAGAATACCACCTGCTTGTTACATTCCATTTGTTCCATTATATATTGTATGTCTGCCATTCTTATAGATCAGTTCTGTTCTGGACTCCAGTCTGTAAAGACCAAACCACTAACCCTTTAACTTTAACTAAACGGGAACGGTCCCCAACACATTAACTTTGCTCTTGTGTGTTTTGTTATAGTCGCCAAGATTTTGCTGTTTGAAGATGTCCGAAGAGCAGGATCTAAATGTTATGCTTACCAATCTGGCCACAGAGCTACAAAGGGTGAAGCTGTAGTTGGGAGAGACACAAACAAGGCTGGCTGAAGCTGAAGCAAGCACAAGCATGGGCAGCTGTATAGGAGGACTGGGCTTGGGCTCCCTCTCAAATCCTGTTATCATTACAAGACAATGACAATATCGAAACCTATTTCCTTATTTTTAAAAGGACGCCAACTCACCATCACTGGGAATGTGAGGAATAGGCGCAGCAGACCTATTGTGACCTTGGTGAGGAGGAGGCTGCTAAACTACGACGTGCTCAAAGCCGAAATTCTAAAGCACTACAGTGCATCAGCGTACCAGCAGGTGAGGTCCCGTTACGAGTGACGCTTTGATCCAATGAAGCCAACTCGGCCACAAATGTATGAAATCTGGAACATGGCTGGGCACTGGTTACGACCATATGTAAACCATTACAACATCCACTTTCAGTTTAAGAAAGTGTCCCATCCATGTTTTTGAGGCATCTTTGTGAAAGGGAATGGAAACTAGAAATAATTATTTTATCACTAATTCTTGGAACTTTTCTCCTTGAGATAAGAATACATTTCCTGTTTGCTCATGTTAACAGTCAACATCGAGGGTTGAGTTTAGACATAATAAGGGAGCTGACCAGCTAGAATAAAAACATGTCTGAATTTTCTTTTGAGAAATTTATCAGAAAATGCTAATATCCAGGACCTCAACATGAATTTAAAAATCAATGCATTTATACCTTAAATTTATGACTTGTAATGCACTGATTGGATAAGAACATTTGAGTGGAAGACCTACTGAAAGCAGACCTGTAAATTTGTAGCACTTGTTTCTCCATTAACTAGTACTTGTAGCCGAAGAGGAAAAAAACATATTGCCTATTATCGAAGCCAGCTGCAGTTCCAAAAATATTGCAGGTGAGTCATTTCACTGCAGCTGCAACTGAAGCAGGCTGAAATTTAGCGTCATGGAATAATAAAAATAGCAATGTCTTTGAGGATGAAAAGCTCTTATGTAGGGTGGCAAGGTAGAACAATCATTACTGGTGCTGCTTCAAGGATCTAAAATCATGGGGTTGAATCATGTGCCAGGTTGTTGTCAGTGTAAATAATCATAACAATCTCCATATGGTCACTTGGATCTCTCATGCATCAATGCTGAGTGGGGTTTTAACACTGCAAAAAAGAAGATCAATAACCAAACTTACTCTAATGAAAGCAGCCCATTTGGACCTTCAGGTCTTGATCATTTATTCTAGTTTAATTATGGAAAGTGGAAAATTGTTTCTAGAACTCAGTGAAAGATGAAGGATGAAAATTTATCTTCATTAGTAATACATACTGCAGCCATACGTAAGAAAGCATGTTCATCCTGAGCACGTCTTAATCCCTGCAATAGAGCAACTCTTCCTGATTGGCCATAAGTTCACATTTTCCTCATATGTACCACCAGTCGTTATTTGTCTGATGCATTGCTGTACCTTCCAGTTGCATGTTTTTCTCTTTTTTGTCTCTCCAGTTCTGCTCTCTTGTCCCTTCTTCTGTTGGGTCTTTTCATCAGTATATTCTGGCCCATACAAATACAGCTCAGCAAAAATGCTAAATATCTTCATAGTTGGACATCTTGCATATTTAAAACAATAACTTAATTGTCTAAATCCTAAAAGAAAATGTACCAGAAAGTAGTAGATTCTAAAAATGAAAGTAGTAAGTATAGCAGTCACAATACAGGCAGGAGGAAACCACAGCCCAGAGGGGTAGAAGGTCATTACAGTGGGAGAGAAATTCCTCAAGATGAGGTGCAGAGCCAGTTTTCTTTTAAAATGTCCAAATCTCACTAGTCATACTTTTAAAATTCTTTTCCAATGCGATGTGGATACACTGCTTTACTGTATTTGTGCAATCTCAAGATGAGGATTAATATCTGCTAACATTCTTGCCTTAATGTAAGTAAATAAAATTAATGTAAGTAAATATAAAGTAATACATATTGTGACGGGAGACCTTGACCATTACCCGGCCAGGACGCCAGCGGAATGGAAGGACTGGGAGAGAGAACATCTCTGAGGCACTCCCTCCCCTGGAATGCTAGAGGGCAGCCCTCCTGGGCGGCTGTGGTACCACGGATTCTCGCAGGGCATGCCAGAACTTGGAGTTTGGTACAGCCCTGTTGGGTTCTGTGAGGGCTGCCAGGGGGAACTGCAGAGACCTATAATGGACTTCCACCACACCTGAGAGTGATTTCAGGTAATACTAGTGAGCCACCTGGAGCACTCCTAGGAGTAGAATAAAAGGAGCCATCTCACTCCAGGAGCCAGAGTCGGGAGGAGGTGGATGAAGCTTGCTGAAGAGGAGTGGAGGCGGACAGACTGGGAAAAGGAACAGATTGGCAAAGAGAAGGAACTGTGCTTACTTTGCTGTACTGTCCTGTGGCTATTGTGTTGCTGTGGGGAGCGAAGGAAGCACCCCACATGTAAATAAACTGTGTGCTGTGTGGCAAACTTGTGTCACAGCTTGTCTGTGTCCAGGTTAGGGTGGCTGTATGCACCCCGGTGGTTCACAATATCTAAAGTAAAAATGTTAGGTTTGAATACACAATGGGAGGTCTGAAAATTGAAAGTACACCTTATGAAAAGGATTTAGGAGTCAAAATAGACTAGACACTAATAACTGCCAGACAGTGTTCAGAAGCCATAAAGAAAGTTATCAGAATGTTAGTTTATATAGTGCCCTGATATGTAATGTACAAGTTCAAGGAGGTTATGAATAAGCTTTATAATGCACTGGTGAGGCCTCATCTGAAGTACTGTGGGCAGTTTTGGTCTCCTGGCTATGAAAAGGACATAGCAGCACTAGAAAAGGTCCAGAGAAGAGCGATTAGGCTGATTTCAGGGCTACAGGGGAAGAATTATGAAGAAAAATTAAAAGAGCTGAGGCTATACAGTTTAAACAAAATAAGATTAAGAGGAGACATGACTGATGTGTTTACAATTATGAAGGGAACTAGTCCAGTGGATTGAGAATTATTTTAAAATGAGTTCATCAACAACATGGGGTCACAGTTGGAAACTTGTTAAGGGTAAATTTTGCATAAACAGTAAGTTTTTCTTTACACAGAGAACCATAGTCACAAGTAGTGCAGTAGACAGTAGGACTTTAAAGACTTTCAAAACTAGACTTGATGTTATTTTAGAAGAGTTAAATGGATAGGACTGGCAAACGTTGTTGGGCTGAATAGCCTGTTCTAGTCCAAATTGTTCTAATGTTAAAAATGGACATATTTCATAAATTTAAGCCTTATGTTTCATGTTTGGGCCTGGGTTACCTTAAGCCCTGTTGTAAGATGCAAGAAAGTATTTTTTAAAATTATGACAAAAGATTCACTTTAGAATATAATGTTATGTGGCAAATTAATATATACCATGATTGTAAAGAAATAACTTTGACTTGAAAAATACCGAACTTATCCATTAAAGGATCACTGACGGATCTTTATAATAACCGTTTTTTTCTTTGTGGTTCCATTCTTGATCTGTAAAGTGATGCCTTCACTGTAAGGGGTCTCTTTCTTTGGTTTCCATTAAATCTCTGCATGTGTGAATGCATATTCAATGACCAGAGTCAGGTCACCCTGAGATTAACTGATCTTACTGATAGTCATTTCCGTGATTGACTATCTTGAGTACTTAATAGGGTTATCTCTGTAATGATGCCACTTTTTAATCTTCACAGGATATATGTTGTGATATGGCCTTATTGATGTACAGAGTCAGTCTCTCTATGAGTGATCCCTTTCCCTGGACACTACAGACTTCATTTTGTGATGCCACACCTTCTCAGCATACAATTTCTTGCATGTAAAGTGGATTTCCTGGAGTAAATCTAAGCAGAAATGAACAAAACAGAAATCACATCACTATTTTGACTCAACATGCTCTTAAGGGGCATTTACTTTATTTCTACTTCAATGCTTTAAGGCTGAACTGCTGAGATTTTCTCTACAGTGGTACTGACTCAATTCCACACCCCACTCCATGCACAGTCACCAGATCAGGAGAATGAAAGCCATCAATTTGAAAAGGCTTATTGATGACACAAGTGTAACTTGTTCCACAGCAAACTGGAAAAGGGTAGGAGAGCTGGTGGCAGAGCATCACAGCATCAGAGTAAAAAAAATCACAGCATCAGAGTAAAAAAAAAAAAAAAAAGTGGACAGCCAGTCAGAGATG
This sequence comes from Polypterus senegalus, assembly GCF_016835505.1. Lineage (NCBI taxonomy): Eukaryota > Metazoa > Chordata > Cladistia > Polypteriformes > Polypteridae > Polypterus > Polypterus senegalus. The sequence goes on from NC_053165.1 coordinate 30,920,816, forward strand.
AGCTGCAGAGCTGTCAAACATGGAGCCACTTTGAGCTCACATTTTTCCAGTCCAATCAGAATGGAAAATATTAGGCATCATGGGCAGATTTTCCTACCTGACAGAGTAGACCATTGGCAGTCATAGCAGCCCGAAGCTTGCAAGAGGCACAAATCACGAGTAGCTGTTTATATGAAGTCAATGTAGATCATGAAAAATCTCAAGTGACTAGAGCTGTGCTTCACAGTGGCGTAGCGTAGTGGGGGCGGCAGGGGTGGACCGCACTGGGCGGCACTTTTAGGGGGCGGCAAAGAATTACTGTATATTTAAGCCTTTTAAATTGAAATACCTAAATAAGGGGGCGACGAAATTTTCCTCCACCCCGGGTGGCTGACACCCACACTACGCCACTGGTGCTTCAGCCATCCTTAAAACACCATTAGTCCTATACTGAGTGGCCATTTTATTAGGTACACCCCCTCAATACTAACTCGGCTCCCATTAACCTTCAAAACAGCCTGATATCATCAGGGCTTGGTTTCAACAAGGAGTGGAAGTGCAGCAACTTCTTCTCATAGCTAATTATCTTAATTGAGATTTGGTAAAGAGGCAGGTGCTTTAGATAAATTCACTGTTGCATTCTTGAAACCATTGCAGAATAGTCTTAGCTTTGTGGGATGTAGCATTATGTTGTACTGCTGCCATAAAGGGATGCATCTCATCGACAATGATGTTCAAATATCCCTAGTCATTCACATTCAAGCAAAAAACACACTCTACACCATTTTGTAACACTGCCACAATGCTCTCCTGATATGCAGCAGAACTGATCAATGGACTCATGAAGTTCTAAAAATATCCAGATTTTTCTCATCAGATTCATCAGAACCAGTGATATTTTTTAGTCTTCTACTGTTTGTGCATGTTAGCCCACAACCTCCACAATGACTGGAGCAGAGTTAGTTTAGATGGTTGGCTGCCTCAGTCTAATTCATGATAAGGTCTGATGAGTTGTGTATTCTGGTATGCCTCTTTTTAACAGCACCATTGTGCTCAGCAGTTAACTGACTGACTGTAGACTATTAATTGCACTATCCATTCTTTTATCCTCCATTGATTCCTTTTATTAATGGTCTGGTTCTAAGCACTGGATCACTGTTGGAAGGATGTTTCTGAGTGGTGGTCCATTCTCTATAGACTACAGCAACACTTATTCATGACAATCCCTGCAGAATAGCATTTTCTGATGCATTCATGCTAGTACTCACTACCATGCTGGGTTCAGAGCCTTATAAGTCCTTAGTCTTTCCTATTTTCACACCATACACATGAACCACTGGTACCTGAAAGTTTCTTTTAAATAATATAATTTAAATAAAGGATGATGTCATTGATTGATTACATAGAAGAGGAAGGTAGACCTGAGCAAATGGCCACCCACTATATAAAAACACTTTCTCTTCTAAGCCTCATCATGATCCCTTTGCTTCTGATTGCTTATTTTAAATATCATTCTCTTTTTTCTATCACTGTTAAAACACTTTCTGGGATCTTAAATATCTTAGACTGCTTACAATTTCTGTGCATTAATATTTGCCCTTAAGTAGCTATGTGCTGTCATGATTAGCCTCAGAACTGTTATACACTAACTTTTCTATAACATCCAGTTTCCTACGTCAGCCTTAATTCTGTGCATCACATTTTGTGACAGACTCAGCACTTACCTTGAATTCGTAAGATTCCTCTATTATGACTTCTAGCTTGCTGTGTTCCCCAAGTATTGGCTTTCCCATCTCTGCAATTCTACGTGCTTCCTCTTCCTCTGCAGTTGGCTTTCCCTCTGGGTCCTCTGTAGGATGGATAGTATGTGAAATTAACAAAAGGGTAAGGGGATAATAGTCTGAATATGCATGACAGTGATCACCATGAACATTTTACAAGGCCAAAGCAGCAGAGTATTATGTATTATACTGCTAATTTAAAATCTGCCTATCCCCACATTAAGAATTGCCCTATCAATTTATTAGAATGCCTTGGAATCTCCATAAAATGGAAAGAAGAAGGTTCAGGGCTCACCTTGGTTCAGTAGCAGAGCTGTAGAAAAAGAGAGAAAGGTAACAATAAGAAAAAAATGAAATGAGTAATGAATGATCAATAAAGATGCCATCAACTATATACTCGTACAATACAAAGTTAAGAACAGCTTGCCTGATATTCCTCTCTTTAGCCAGCGAGGCTCATCCAGAACAATGAAGAAGTTCTCCTGCTTCTCATATTCCTCATCATCGATGATTCGAACCTGCAGCTTTTTTCTACACAAGGGAACAGTCTTGAGTTACTTTGATAGAAAAGCCCACTATGAATCATCGCTTCACTGGCCCATGTTTACGGTATGTAACTGAGCACTACTGGATCATCTCACAAGTTCAGACGTCTCCAGAACAGCATGTCCTTCTTCCATCTTAAAAAGACGTCAAAGCATGGATTACAATACCAGCAAGAAAGGTGAAAGGTCCTGAAAGAAGCTGTCACCACTACTCATGTCTCTAGGGTCCAGTTACAGCTTGATTGAAATGGCGGAAGAAACATTCTATGGTTAAAAAGCATCACAATGTATTTGTTCAACAAAAAAGAGATGAGGATCTGCTTAAGATGAAGAGATGTATCTTTAACTTAACTAATTATAAGAATCTAAGAATATATCGTATTTAATTCAAGATCTGTCATAGCTTCAAAGATTTATGATCTGCCCAGGTTAAAAAATGTGAGTTGTTAAAACACAGATTCTTCACATTTTAATAGACAAAATGAAATTGATCCAAGCAAATACAATCAAGATCTGATGAAGCCTAGAATTAAACATTACATCTCTGGAGAAGGGATCTAACCTATCGCAGATGTACCAGTATTTCACTGAATGTATTGCAATTCCAAACTTAAACAGAAGCAGATAAAAATCTAGTACATAGAAAGAATTTCACCTTTTCTAGTACGGTACACTATCTCTTCTAATGCCAATCTCAAATAAAGAACTAGTTAATTAACCAAATGAGCAACCCTTGCAGTGTGGTCACCTCTCCTCTTATTTGTACACTTTCTCATGTTCTCAGATAACTACTATATTTTTGATAAAAAGGATACATGATCTAAGCAAGATAGAAGTTAATATCTACAATATAAAAAACAATATATATATGTTTGTGTGTGTTTATACGGTCTCTCTGAGTAATGTGACTGGTCAGCTTGGCTTTGGTTGCTCACTGCTTAGAATGATGACACAATACTTTAGGAATGCATAGTTCAATTCCTGATTGTAACAATTTTTTTATATTATTTACAAGAAAAAGCAGTTAAAATGGAGCATTTCAGCAACAACAAAGCAAATAATTTACAATTGCTAAATATTAACAAGATTTGATTTTTTTGATTTGATATACATTGTCAGTCTTTTCGCATGACCTTTGGGAGTCAGAGCACAGAATTAGCTGTTGTACGGCATCCCTGGGTCAATTTTCAGGTTAAGGGCTTTGCTTCAGGCCCAACAGAGTATAATCCCTTCTGGCAGTAATGCAATTTGAATCAGCAATCTTCCAGATACCAGCACTGAATCATTGCCAAAAAGTTGCGTTCAAAGATGGGAAGTACTTGCAAGAATAAGTGATGTTTTCACAGTAGATAGTGGTTCACTTCACCTAACTAAGGAGATCTGGGTCTTCTGCTCCAGAAACATCTCCAACTGGATTTTTTGATTTCAGGATTTTTGGGTATACTGTATAAACAAAATTCTGCAATATTTTCATTATTAACCCTAACCCTTTCACTTTCTCTTTGTTGTATTCAAGTGTTACTCATTTCATGTGCACTGATAATGTCATCGGATGAAAAATATACATAGCTTCCAGGTGTGGGCCAGCACATGGTGTATTGGACATTATTTTGCATAAAAAAACATTTTTGAGAAGAGTCTGGCTTAGAGATTCTCATTCTTATCTAGTGACTAGTTCTCCATTTGTTAAGATGCCCTATTTAGATTCAGATTTCTGCTTTTCTGAGATGAAGTTTGATTCTGAGTTTGTCATTCCACTAAAAAAACATTATTTTTATTTTTTTTTTACTTTGCTAGATTGTGAAATCCACATGATCTACATGAACTATCAAATAAAAATCTGCCTCTTTTAAGAATCTGGTGCTATGCAGATCTGATCCCATCCAGTACCCTTAAATCTGGCATAACTTGTTATGGCCATTAAAATTAACCATTAACACAGCCCAGATTCTAAGATCTGTACAATATAAAAGTACAGCAAGCTGATTACAAAGACAAGCTGTTCCAAAAGTGTTTAAAAACAGAACATCCCAATTGTTTAACGGTGAAAGGTTTGCCTGTGCCCATCTTCTTTATACACTTACCATTAAGATCTGTAATCAATTCTATTTGTGCAATGCTGCTTTGCCAAATAAATCACCAGTACAAGACACACCACCACTACAGCTTTGCACCCAGGATCTCAATGATCGGTTATAAACCAGACAAAAAAAGGGGCAAGAAGAATAAAAGGAATGAAATATGACAAACCCCGGGGAAATTGGCATGATTCGATAAAGCAGAATCAAAAGACAAGCCTGCAAGACAGGGCAACCTGCGCAGAGACTCAATCCTTCGGACTGCTGTGGACACGCTGTTTCTTGTCAGAGCTGCTTTGTCTTCCTGTCAGACAGTCCCCCGAGGGGAATGGCTACTACACCATCACCATAGCAACCCACCTCTGTGCACTTTTGCAGGAGGAGATGAGAAAAAGAAACTGTACCCATTGCCAAGAGGTGTTGGGTACTTGCATTGGTAGCAAATGCTATCAGAGAAAAGGTCAGAGGCAGGAATGGGAGTTCAATAAAAGTGACAATGAGGGAATTACAGAAGGTTAATTTTCATATGTCAGGAGTGGTGTGCAAAGGTTTTTCCGATCATTTGTGTCGCTGCCCAGCTTGCTATCATTGATAATTTGCTTCTCTCTTCTACTTCCTTTCTTTAATGATGACTACCACACAGAGTGTGACCTCTTTGTCTCATGCACCTGCTCTTCTCACTGTTTGCTGACCTAGCCCATTTTTCCCATTTATGATCATGGAACCTAAACCACTTGTATGTGTATGTACGTCTCTCAACTTTAATCCCATCATCTAATTGAACCTGCTCACATCTCTTTTTCCTATTCAGATTCAGATCTAAACTCCTTCCTAGAATCCAATACATATAAATTCATGGCACAGAAGGCAACTAAAGAGCTGGAGACAGAACCTTGTGCATATAACCTTAGCAGTGGACATACTTACACAGTCTCATCGTTGCTGAACTCCAGTTCTCCCCTGCTGTCTTCATAATCTACACTGCCTCCGCGGGCAGTCCCATCCTCTGTGTGATATGGTACCACCACCGTGCCCCTGGCTCCTGAGTTTCGTAGAACGGCCACTTCCATGGTGCCCACACTTTCACTTACACGTGTCACCCTCTCGCCAAAAGTGAAGATTCCAGCATGGTCGTCATCAAGGATAGTTACCATGGTCATCACCGGCTCGGCCAGTCGGCCTTTTGGAGAGTTTGGTGAGGAATCACACTCAAACATGCCCTCTGCATCACCAACACGAAGATTCAGGAGACGCACAAAGAAGTGTTCATCTTCTTCAAAGATATCGTCGTCAATAATGCCTACCTGTAAACACAGAAGTAGAGGAATGAGGATGAGCAGCAGCATGCCATGTTATCTCATTAACTGGTGTCATACATGTCTCACCTGAATTTCTTTGCGTGTCTCTCCTGGTTTGAATATCAGGGTGCCCTCACTATATTCATAGTCAGAGCCTGCATTGGCAGAGCCGTCCTCCGTGCGGTAGTCCACGTAGAAAGTGGACTGCCCCTCCCCACCACTGCATATTGCTGTGAGTGTCACCATGCCACAGTTTTCCACACATTGGTAATGGGCCAGTTCAAAATAGATGTGGCTACAGTTCTCCTGGGCTTGCTCAGTCTGGACTTCCTCCAGGTTGGCTGTTCGCTTGGCATGGTCAGCTGCATGCTTCTTCAGCACATTACCGGCACCAATCATCATTCGTGTGGCCTGGACACGGTAAAAGGCACGACTCTTCTGCTGGTGCAGCAGAGCATAATAGTTGGCCATTTCGACCAGCTGTTCCAGCTCCTTGTCTGGGTGTTTTTGTTTCAGGTCCTTGAGGATGCGGATGACCTGTGGTGATAAAAGTGCAGACTGTCACCGGGACTGCTTTATTTCATTCTTTGCCAAATTCCATTCTGCTAATATCACACTCCAACTCTTTTTCTCTTTTACATTCAAGTCACAAGATGCAAAATTGAACAGTTTTATCTGTTTTTGACGACCCTTTATTAAAAGTAATTGTAATGTAAACTACGCACACATTAACATAACAGTAAATGCATATTTAACATTTAAATATAGTGTACTGGGAGCTTTGTCCCCTGCTTGCTTTGATTGCCAAACTCCAGGCCTGCACTACGCGCTAGCCTCTTTGCGGTTCTGCCACTCATTTATGGGGATGTGAATGTACAATTTAATCAGATTTTACTTTTCATGTGAAGTGTTACATTTGCATCCACGCTACGTATAACTACCCTTGATTGCATTTTACTTCTTTCTCTCTATTAAATAAAATTACTTTTTCAAATGTTTGGCTCTGAGATTTGTTAATTGTCTTTGCAAAAGATATTATAACCAGAAACTGTTAATGTTTTAATACGAATGGCATGTCAAGATCTCCTTTGGTGTCTAATGTTATCCGCGGAAGATGTACTACATTACCTTTCTTGGATACATCCTTCTTTTAGCAGTAATTTGTACGGTGGAAGACCGGATGGTGTTAATTGAAAATTCTTTGAGATATTATAACTCAATGTTTTTTATCTTCCACATGTTCACCACCAACTGTTTCAGCATAGTGTATTGATAACTGATTTACATTTTTGGCGTAAATTCGTTTGACTTCCTCAATGCTAGGATTGCCCGTGTACTCATTTTTTCTGTTGATAACCCTACATGATGAAATTCTTCAATAAGATTTGGATATAATACATCTTCTTTAATTGGGAACTTAAAGTGAGGAAAATGTTAAAATTTATAAGAGTTGAGAGCGCAGGAAGTGTGTCTGACAAAAGCATTCACAAGACTGAGGGGTGAGAGGACCGTGGTCTTGTTTGAAAATGGTTGTAAGTAGGGCGTGACTTGAAAGAATCTCATGGCAAAAGTAACCGTCTCACGCGACTTCATTCCAAAAAGTCTCTTCAAAAAGTCACATCTCGTCACAGGATAAAGTCTTGTCTCCCAAGATTTTTTTATTATAATAGAGAGACATAAGCGATGAAAGACACACAGCACTCATTCAAAAATAACTTGAAACAATGGTGTTTAATAATGAATCAAATTTAGCGTCCATTTGCCTTTTTAATAGGTAAACTGGGCTTGTCTCATTTTCACAAGTTTGTTGAAATCATGGGGAAAAGAAGAGAGTGCAGACAGGAATATGTTTTAGTTTGTTGGAGACTGACTTGTGTAGACATTCAGTGCATGCGTCTATTGTGCATTCAAAACAAGCTAGTCTTGCAATTGTGTTCACTTTCTTATATTTGGCAGTTCAATGTGAAATGAGACAATACCCTGAGCGCCTTCTGGCTGTTTTACAAACACACTATAATGTTTTTTGTGAAGCCTTAACATTTTCAATAAAGAAAGTTGAATGACTTACTTCTGCAAGTAGCATGCTTTATTTCAAAATATTTTCATAGCTGAAGACTTCATACTTTTGTTTGGTAGGATCACACTGCAAATAACCTACAACAGTCATTGTTCACCATGCTTCATGGTAAAAGTAAATCTATATCTCTGAAAATTTGGGTTGTATATTCTCTTAACATTCCTGCTTGGGTCTGGTTTTTGGATTGAAGTTCATGAAGTTCATGAAGAATTGGAAAGGTCTGGAGTATGTGATGCTATGGGGCATTTGAGGAACATGTCCATGTTTGTTGGCTTTTTTAAATTAAGCATGCAGTACGGTGTATTACAGATTGTAAACTGCTTGTAACTGGACTTTAGAACATAAGCTTAACTGTCCTCCATATTTTAGTCATTCTTTTCCCCTAAACACCCCCGGTCATTAAATGGCTCTCTCTCTCACACCTTATCCACCTAATAATTAATCTGTGGTGAGCATACTGGTGCAAAAATGGCTGCCGTCACATCATTCAGGTGGATGCTGAACATTAGCGGTGGCTGAAGTGGCTCCCACTCCCTATGTAAGGAGCTTTGAGTAACGAGAAAAGCATTATTATTATTATTATTTGGATATTAGAAAAATGCAGATGAGAACAGGCCATTCAGCCCAACAAAGCTCACCAGTCCGATCTACTTAATAACCCCCTAAAACAATAAAGTGAAGGCTGATTTATTTATTTTAAAAGACAGTGTTCAGAAGCCATTCAGAAAGAAGGAATATTAGGTTATATGGCACAATGTGTGGAGGACAAGTCGAAGGAGGCTATGCTCAAGCTTTACTGGTGAGGACTCATCTGGAGCACTGTGTGCAGTTTTGTTCTCCAGGCTACAAAAAGGACAACGCAGCGCTGGAAAAAGTCCAAAGACACAACTAGACTGATTCAAGGTCGACAGGGGATTATTGTTATTATTAGGAAAAATTAAAAGAGATGAGCTTTTTCAGTTTAAAAAAAATATTATGAGGTCACATGTCTAAATTGTTTAGAATTATGAAGGGAATTAGTACAGTAGATCAAGACTGTTGCTTTAAAATGAGTTCACAGGGACACAGTTGGAAACTTGTTAAGGGTAAATTTCTTTCAGAAATTAGGAAGTTTTTCTTACATAGAGAACCATAGACAAATGGAAAAGGTCACCAAGTAGTGTGATAGGCTGTAAGACTTTAGGGACCTTGAAAACTCAACTTGAAGTTATTTTGAAAGAATTAAGCGGATAAGATCAGCAAGCTTTGTTGGGCTGAATGGCCTGTTCTCGTCCAGAACAAATCTACGGCATCCAGTAATCCACATTTGGGTTGGAACACACAAGTTGAGAAAAAAACTGCCTTATACTATGCCCTCTCCTTCATCAAATACACAAGACTCTGACCTTTCATACGCAACTCCTCAGTCCTTTCAGACTTATTACCAGACTTCTCCTTTTGTTCTGTACAGATATGACGCTATCTGTTTTATAGGACCTATCCCACCTGCTGCTAGCCACAGCAGTTGATAGAACTTAAGTGCAAAAAAACAACTCTAATACTATTTTTTCTTTCTGCCATTTTTATTCATTGAAGTAGAATTAGTTAAAGAAGACCTATTGGGTGAAATGATATGGCTATTCCTAATTAAAACCAGTGTAGAATATTGTTGCCTTTCAGCTTGTCAAGTGTTTTGTGTACTTGTAGTCACATGACAAAGTCATTAAAAATTGAACAGTAATAAAGAAAATAGATTTGGATGCAAAATATTCCTAGCCAGTGTTTGCCTGTGTCTGTATTTAAACACTAGGCATATAGCATTTTCTGTTAGACAGAACCTAGAGTACAAATCTATCTGAAGAAGAAGCGGGTGAGTGCACTGATATTTTTGAAAGTTGCTTATTTACCTTGCTAACTGGGCCATTAATGTCTTTTCTAGTACTTGTATTTATGCCATAAGCTTTCTTGATGTAGTAGTAACAAACTCATTCTGTTCCATTCGTAGCAATTTACAAGACACTATATTATGATGATTGACAACCTTACAATGTGCTACCTTCTCTAACCTTTTACTTTAGAATTGCATGTCAATTTAACACATCCAACTGTGGGATTCTGGAGAAAGCCAAAAACCAGGATGGACAGAGGGAGCCATATAAAGTCCTTACATAGAGTGCCTAGAGTGCCAACCACTTGCCATATTCCCTTGATAATTTGCATCCATTCATTTTCTAAATAAGGTTTTTGGACAACTGGGAAATATTCTGGAAGCAGCATGAACACTGCATAAAGAAGTCATGGAAGACATGATGCAGTTACACCAGGCATGGTTAGAGTCACCAGTCGGTCTAACCTGCACATCGCTGTACTTGGAGGGAAGGACATGGAAACTCAATAATCAGGCCAATTACTGAAATTGACTGTCACTCACATCAATGTCATACCTGCCCCCACTTTAATCACCCGTCTTGAGGTACAGAAACAGTAAAGGGTTCCATCAATCTTCACTCATACTTCATACCATCATATTCCAGAAAAAGTATATTAGCCTTTTCTTTTAAATTTGGAGACCAAAGCAGCAAGTAATTGTCTAGATATGGCCTTGTAAGTGTATACACAGCATACAACACCTACATGCCTCTACACACAATGAGTGTCGAGTTTTCAGCTTATGGCATGTTCCACTACTCCAGCCTTCATACACACTGGAGCTTTTTCATACTCACCTCTTTACGGCTCTCGTCAAGCTCTTTGCTAGCTTCAAGGGATGCTGCAGCCATAGCCAGACCAGCACTGCCTTCCAGAAAACCCTCAGTCACAGAGGCACCTCCACTTCCGCTTGAGGGGAACTTTCCATCCATCATCATCTCAATCCCTTTAGGTGGGAGCTCCCCTTCTGTTTCCACAATGATGCCTCGCCTCTTGTCAGCACGGTACCGTTTGTGCATATATTTGTAAAACAGGAGTCGTCTGTCTGCCACCCAAGCAAAGACCACACATATTGGGAAGAACAGCAGGGTTACCAGGGCCTCCCACACCTAAAAGACACTCGCAGATTTAGCCTGGTGCTTTGACACACAAATACAGTCAGATAACAGTGTGACCACTATGAGGCATAGAAGCTAACATAATGCAAATTAGAAACTAAGAGAAAAAGGGACATTAAGACACAACGTAAGCACCAAGTCATACACACAAACTTGTGCCTTCAATAAAACGGTTTTAGACATCAGAGATTGTGGCCTTACCTTGACCACGCCTGGCGAGAACACGGCCAGGATTAGGTAGAGCCAGATGTAGGCAAAGATGCTCCATGTGGCAGTGACAAAAAATACCCGGGGGTGTTTGATCTTCCTTGTTTCCCCCTCGGGGATGACCCATACACAGATGCCAATGATGACAAACATGTTGAAGGCAGCGCTACCCACAATAGTGCCTGGCCCCAGGTCACCTGCTTTGAACCCATGTCCCACCACCTCAATAACAGAGAGCAGGATTTCAGGGGCTGATGAGCCCAATGCCATGAGGGTGAGGTTAGACACTGTCTCGTTCCAAATACGGACGGTGGCCACAGTAGTCTCACCATTTGGCTTGGTAATGGTGACCTCCTTCTCCTAAGACGCAAAGAAAAAATAAGATGAACAATAAAGTGACATACTACAAGCAGAGAATATTAGAGAGAAAGGCACACAGTAGTAGATGGCACAGTTAAAGATGTAGACCCACCTGAGATGTGATGACCTCAATGGAAGCCATGAAACGATCAGCGATGATGGAGACACCCAAGAACATATATGCAAGTGCCACAAAGTAGACAATGGCCCGAGCCACCTTGTCCCCAGGGGAAGGACTCTGTGGCTCCCAGACAGGCAGCATAATTCCTGGTTTGCATTCCACTTTCTCTAAACAGGAGCCAGTGACTCCAGCACCACTTTCATTGGCAGAAGGCGAGACAGAGGGGGCAGCCTGGTCCTTTTCTGGCACGGACTCTGATGCACAGAGCATGAAGAAAACAGCAGGGAGGGTGACCAGCAGAAGCCACACGGGATGCAAACTGTGCCCCATTGTGTTGCAGAAGAATGGGTAGAACAGTGTACAGCAGGAGGAAGGTAAAGACAGCTATGAAATGGGAATTCTGGCTCGGTTGGCCCTCACTCTTATTTGTTGATGTGTGTATGCCAAGGATGGACCATGTACTCCATTTGGTTTCGAGGCTGCTCTCTGAGCCAAAGTCTCCTCTGCAGTGGTGTGGAAAAGGTAACACACACACTGCTCACATCCGCAGATTGCAAAGTCAAAGATCACTTGCAGACCATACCTGCATGGAGAAAGATTAGAAAAGGAGTCAAAACATTTGTACTGAGCCCACTGTCTCACTCTGTTGATCCACACTCACAGGCCATTTGTCTCTCAAGGGGGCAGTGTTAGCAAATACAATAAACAATTTGCACAAAAAATACATAATGGGAAATTAGAACTCCAGCAACATAAGAACATAAGAAATTTGACAAACAAGATGAGACCATTCAGTCCATCAAGATCATTTGTTTAGCTAATAGCTAAGCTAACCCAATATCTCATCCAGATACTTCTTAAAGTCTGTCAAGATTTCTGTTTCATCTGTATGGCTTGGTAGTTTGTTCCAGATTCCCACAACTCTGTGTAGAGAAGGGCTTCCTGGCTTCAGCTTTTCCACTGATGTTCTCGAGTACAGGATTCACTCTTAAGCTGAAAGAATTCTATTGCATCTGCTTTATCAATGCCTTTGAGAATTTTGGATTAGGTCCCAATATAGTCTCCTCTGCTCAAGAATAAACAGATTTAATTCTCTGAGTTTGTCCTGGGGTGCTCCTGGTCTCTCTCCTCTGCATAGCTTCAAAGATCTGCTATGTCCTTCTTGGAGCCTGTTGACCAGAACTGCACACAATACTCGAGATGCAGTCTCACTGGTGCAGTTTATACTCTAAACATTATGTCCGAACAGCTTTTACAATATAAGCTAACATTTCATTTGCCTTTTTAATCACTTCTGCACATTGCTTAGATGATGAAAATGTTGTGTCAATGTAAACTCCTAAATCCTTTTCAGAGATTGCTTCCTGTAGGACAGTTTCTCCCATCTTATATTCATAACTGACGTTCCTTTTGCCCACTAGTAACACTTTTGTACCACTTTTCTGCATTAAACTGCATTTTCTAAATGTTCTCCCAGTTCTGAAGCTTGTCCAGATCTGTTTGAATTTTTGCTGCATCCTCAGTGTCTGTCATTTCTCCAATTTTAGTGTCATATGCGAATGCCATTAATGTAAAGCGGTCCAAGGACAGGGCCCTGAGGAACTCCACTGATGACCTAATGCCACGTGAGGACAAACAAAAAAGGTCATAAAATGACAGAACAAAAACAGCTATCGCTTCGCTAAAGAAAAAAAAAATAGTAACCAGAACAGCCATCAAAACGGTAAAATGATAGCTTTTGGGAGGCAGCAACAAATGGTGGAAAGCTGTGGCTTAAAGGCTTTTAAAGTGACCCTCGCAGGCAGAATACGGATGGTTTTTGCCAGTAGCTCTTTGGAATAAGTTAATGTAAATTCATTATGTTGGTGAACCATGGCATGCTAATGGGGACACTGCCATCCCATGTTTTGAGGACACCAGTGTCTACTCAGTGTCTATGGCTTCTGTTCTGTTAATAACTAGCTCTGTTATTACTTGCTTAAGTATGGAAAATACACTTACTTCAAAGAAATAAGAAAGTCAAAAATGTGTTAATGGTGTAACCCACTTTCCCCTTACAGCTCTGACCACAGAGAGCCCATCTAGCTCCTGTTGAAACTGTCACATTTGTTTGGACTCCTCACTTACACCTACCCGCTCATCTTAAAATTCCACTCATTATTTCCATCCTTTACTCCTGCCTTACTGTTTCTCCTACCAAAAACAAAAAAAAAAAAAAATCAGGGTGGACACTTATGTTACAAAGACAACCTGCAAGTCCAATTAAAAAGCCTCTGAGGCTGGAGACAGCACACAGCTTATCACCTCAGTGATGAGCCTGCTGCCATATCACTGCTCTCCACTGTCCAGCATTCCAGCACATGAAAGCTCACTACCCTCTGGGGGTCTAATTCTCAGTGCAGGGTCACTTTTACCAGTCACATCTGTGGTCAGGAGCTTATAATGACCTGGGGCCTCACGTATAAATGGTGCGTATGCACAAAAATGCTGTGTAAGAATATTTCCACGTTCAAATCACGATGTATAAAACCTAAACTTGGTGTAAAGCCACGCACATTTCCACGGTACCTCATACCCTGTCATACGCAAGTTCTGTGCTCGGTTTTGCAGACTGGCGGCACCCAGCGTCAAAGCAGTGCTACTGTTCCTGTTGTAATGGATGGCCGGCTTCATATTCTGGCCCTCACCCCCAGGCCACCAGGAGGAGCTCTCCCAAGAGCATGGACGGGGCCCGAATTCCAGCAGGGCCTCATGGACTATGTAGTTTTTATGCACAGCCCTGCTGGATACCTTGGGGACCACTGGGGGTCACTGTAGGGAGGCCAGTGGACTCATTTGTGCACTATGACCCGGAAGTTTGTCACAGGAAAAGCAACGGGCTTCCAGGGGTGAAGAAAAGTACTATTTACCCTGACCCGGAAGGAATAAGGACTTGTGGACTGTTGGGTAGGAACATTTCCGGGTCAGGGAATATAAAAGGACTGAGGGCGCTCCCAGACGGCGAGCTGAGCTGGGTGGTAGGAGGGCAACGCGTCTAGGAGTAGGAGGATTGATTTATTGTATTGTTGAATTATTGTTGGTTGTGAGTATAGTGTGGAGTGGTAGTGCTTATTGCACATAATTATTATAATAAAAGAATAATTCTTGCACTTTTACCTGGTGTTTTGGCGTGGTGCCTGAGGGTTCAAGGGAGCAATAGCGCCCCCTACTGTGACACTGGCATAGCTGGCAGGATTCTCTCGCCATCTGTTGGCAGGGGACCTGCATTTAAAACAAATTTTGTGTACGCAGACGACCCTAAGAAGGTCCTGTCGAAGAGCACTTAGCGGTAGAAAACGCCACTCGCTACAGAAAGTGTTGTAATAGTGAGCCTTGCTGGATCAGCAAGAAATGGGGGAAAAAACAGGCAGAAAGAGTGGGAATAACCCGAAGAAACAGACCCTAACTGAGGCTGAGATGATGTGGACATACCTGACGGGCAGTGAGGAAGACAGGGCGCTGATAGAAGCTGGAAAAGCCCGAGCGGTACGGCAGCAGCAGGAAGATTGTCAGATATCGGATCCACCGGACTATCTGATTGAATGTGGGATACGTGAACTTAGTCCGGAGGTATGTGCAGAGAAAACGCCCGAGGCGCCGGGAACTGTTTTTTCTTATTTTCCAGAGGCCTGTCTGTGGAAACCCGACGGTGAAACTGAGGAATACCTTTTACCCGGGCAAGATAGCTGCTATATCGACAGGTCTAGCCACTCTAGGGATCTGCAGGGAAAGCCCATTCGCCAAGAACAGTCACGTGGACTATCCTGGGACAGGTTGGGTAAGCCGAAAGCGAGAACCGGTGTCACCTGACCAGGAAGAGACCTGCCTGTTCGCCGAAACCGACCACGTGATCTCACTTGAGGGAAGTCGGGAAGGAGAAGGTCAACATAGGTCCATCGGTGAGGTCATTTATTCCCCGACGGATCCGAGCTCCTTGAAGGGGAAGGGGGAGGTGAGTGAAGCAGCGCCGAATATAAATAAAGGTAAGGAGGAGCGGGATGTGACTGAATGGTCCGCCGTCAAATTCGAAAAGACGGATCACAGTCGGCTGGTAGCGGCTCCCCGTTCCTCTAAAAACTCCAAGTCCCAGGAACCTTTGTGCAACCCAGCAGAACACGTGCCAGGAGTGGACATTCTTATTGGCTCCCGGCCAGAAGGTAAGGCAAGTGAGGAGAGTAGCCTACCTCTGGCCGAACTAAATAACATTTTAGAACTGCGGGATCGCGAGAAACTGCTCGAGCCCGTATATGATTTATTACAGGGATTAAAAGACATCAAGAAACAGGTGGAAGAGTTGGGAGTGACGGCTGAAGCACCGCTGAAAGGGATATGGGATTATCTACAGCATTTTGGTCAGGAGGCTCCCGTCATGCTTGATGTGGCGGTACAGGTGAGTGAGACCGGTACCATACAGTGTAAAGGGACAGTGCGAACTGGGCCCACGGTTAATAAGTAGCGGGTGCCAAGGCACTGCAAACCCAACAAGAGAGTGGGGCGTGATGACAGATGTGGCGGTGAAAGCACCAATCGTACCGGTACAGCTGAACAGTGCTGTTACCTGGAGCGATGCGGTGCTGATAACACCGCCTCCTAAAAAACATAAGTCAACGGGCATACAGACAGCAAAGGGGCTCTCTCTTTCTAGTAGAGAGTCCCCAGCTGTGTCCAAGCCCCAGAGTAAGCAGGAGATACCCCAAAGTAAAGTGCAGGTCTCCTGACAAGAGGGAAAAACAGGTGGAGAGCTGCAAAGCGGCCGTAAAACCTCCCTTGGCGGACAAAAGGGAGGAGTTAACAGAATTCCCGAGATGTTTCCGGTCTTGGGGAGAAAGACAACCGGGAGGATGACAGCGGTGTTACAACTGTCGTCAGTCGGAATATGTTTGGCGAGCATGTCCTCGGAGGACAACGGAATGGAGGAATAATTGTTACGCCATTCCCCCTGGGTTTTCTGGGGGACCTGGACCACACGGCCGAAGCCCGACTGATGCGTCCTTCTGGAGGAGGACGTCCCTCGCGGGGCTGGACGCTCCGCCCCAGTGGTCATCGCTAAAGGGGGGGAATTGTAGTGGATGGCCGGCTTCATATTCTGGCCCTCACCCCCAGGCCACCAGGAGGAGCTCTCCCGAGAGCATGGACGGGCCCCGAATTCCAGCAGGGCCTCATGGACTATGTAGTTTTTATGCACATCCCTGCTGGATACCTTGGGGACCACTGGGAGTCGCTGTCGGGAGACCAGTGGACTCATTTGTGCACTATGACCTGAAAGTTCGTCACAGAAAGAGCGATGGGCTTCCGGGGTGAAGAAAAGTACTATTTACCCTGACTCGGAAGGAATAAGGACTTGTGGTCTGTTGGGCAGGAACACTTCCGGGTCAGGGAATATAAAAGGACTGAGGGAGCTCCCAGATGGCAAGGTGAGCTGGGTGGTAGGAGGGCAACGCGTCTGGGAGTAGAAGGATTGATTTATTGTATTGTTAAATTATTGTTGGTTGTGAGTATAGTGTAGAGTGGTGGTGCTTAGTGCACATAATTATTATAATAAAAGAATAATTCTTGCACATTTACCTGGTGTTTTGGCATGGTACTTGAGGGTTCAAGGGAGCGATAGCGCCCCCTACTGTGACACTGTGTACTTACCCTTTCTTTTTCAGATCCACATACCTGACACAGCTTTATAAATACACTGAAATTAAGCATATATTTTTATTAGTTTAATGCATCTGATTGTAATTAACCTGTAACAATATAATGGTCCACAGAATGGATAAACTTTTCCAAATACCATAACTGCTTTAGCATTGTTACTCTCTCTGCGCCTTCTTCTTTCAGCTGCTCCCGTTATGGGTTGCCACATCGGATAATTTTTTTCCATTTTACTCTCACTACACCACTTGAAGTATTTATATCACTGTATCTGCGTGTGAATCACAGCTGTACAGCAGCTGATCGGAAAGAGAATTATAGGTATACAGCATCAAGCACACGCTGCCTCAGCCATGCTGTCTATTGAACTGCTCTCGCGGTTCAGAAACAGTTTCATCCCAAGAATCTAAACACACTCAATCACTCCATCAACTATTCCTTGTAGAACTGTTTGTACTTGGAAGTATAATCACCTCACTGTAAACTTGTGATACAGTTATAATATTGCACAATCTGAGCCACTTTATAAAGTGTGTATTTACATATGATGATGAAATTATTTTTAAGATGAAATGCTGCAAAATAAGTTTATTATATTATGCAGATAAAACTTTAACTTCATTTAAATATCTGTATTATAAAAAGAAATGCAAAATCAAGGCTAGGCTACTGTACGTGATCTTCTCTCGGAAGACATTTAAAAGACCCGCGAGAAAAAAGGACCGTAAACATGAGGCTTGGTGCCTAGAGATGGTGCCAGGGCCGTCTCGCGGGACGTGGAACATGAGATTCTTGCAAGACACGCCCTACTTACAACAGATATCATACAGGAGCACGTACATCAAAAAACAGTCAGTCATGTAAAAGCACGTAGTGCACACACATTCTGTGCTCTCAACACATATAAAGTGTATAAGGACGATACGGAGAATAGACACCCAAAAGATCGTTGGAGAGAAAAAAAGGCAGATAGATTATGAAACCAGTAAAATTCTAAAGTATTGTAGCGTCCCAGCTAGGTTGCGGCCATTTTGGTTTTAAGAGACTGTTTGGTCCGATTGACAGAGGGCGAAGTACAGCACGGAAGACTGATAGCGGTGTATTGATTGATGCGGTAAGGGTGGCGAGAGCGCGAGAGTTGAGGGTTGGAGAGGGTGCTAGAAAGTTGTGTTTGGGGTTACGAAGTCAGCGATTGTTCAAGTAAAACTTTTGTGGCACTTTATCATGTCAGTCGCTACAGTATCAAAAAAAGATAGAAAAGATCGCAATGCCGCAAAACAAAAGGTGATTAACCATCAGAACCAGGTGTAATTGAAAAAAGAGCAGGACAAATCGAGGTCAGAAATAAAAGGCAAAGAGTAGAGTCTTTTCGCATTCGCATCATTCTTAAATTGTAATTTCTTCCGATAAACCTTCAATTCTCTCTCTGAAATACGTAATATCTTTGGCAGAATCCATTTCATCGGCAGTAGTAAGCATTTTTCTAATTAATTCTTGTGCTATCGATTCACCAATCAGTAACTAGAGGGCGTGTTAGAGCCCACCCTCTCAACTTTGATGAGTGAAAGTGACAGTTTTATTTCAAGCCGTATTTCATGACGGTTTGCAGGAATGTTATGGACAAAATGAAATAAATAAATAAGCAACGAAAAACATATTTCGTGACACATTTATTTATTTATGCTCTCATTTCATGACATATTTATTTATTAAGGCTCTCATTTCAAGAAACATTTATTTATTTATGCTCACATTTCACAGTACTTTTATTTATTTACGCATTTATTTATTTATTTCATTTTGTCTGAAATATTCCTCCATATTCGAGTTTCTCCGACACTCTATGTCACTCGATCAACTTCCTTTTGTTGTTTATACCACTGTTTAAACCAACAAATAGTACATTTTTCCTTGCCTCCACTTGGTATTCGCTGAAATTCTATTTTCCCTCATGCTTTTGCCATTGCCTTTTCACAGAGCACTGAGCTTAAGGGCTATTTATATAGATTTGCATATTCAAAAAGGCATAATTCTGGGAGGAGCTGGGGTGGGGCAGCAGGCAAGTGCACGTGCGTTAATTTTCATTTATGTAGCGGAAGAACGTGGAAGTTGGTGAACGCACAGATTTATGCATCTGGAATTTTTTGTGCTTAAGCACATTTGCGCTTTTCTCCGTACGCCATGTTAGAGTGTGAATTCTACACACGGCGTTAAGCATGAGGCCCTTGGTGCGACTAGGACAGAGTGCATTCTTTTAGTTTGTGTTGTTTCTACACAACTGAGCACAGACAAAAAGATAAATGGCCAGACACCATAACTGTTACTGATACAGAGAACTCAACTGCGATCAACCGGGGTAAGGGGGCTGTCTTCAGCTTTACTGCCCAGTACCTCCTTTATTGTGACATTTTGACTGGCTTCTCTAAAACCCTGTGGATAATAATAATTCTTTACATTTATATCACACTTTTCTCACTACTCAAAGCACTTTACATAGAGAGTTAGGAGCCACTTCAAGCACCACCAACGTGTTGTACCCACCTGGATGAGGTGACAGCAGCCATTTTGTGCCAGTGTGCTCACAACACATTAACTATTAGGTGGTGAAAATTAGGAATTAACTTGCTTAGAGATCTTTATATAGACAACGTCTTTGCATCCTATGAACAATTATATTCCAAATTTAACATTCCAGCTACACATTTCTTTCACTATCTTCAAATCAGGAACTTTGTTAAACAGAACCTTCCAGATTTTCCTCATCTTGCACCCTCATTCACGCTGGAAAAAATATTGCTCAATTTTAAGGAATTAGACTCCATCTCTACAATATATAAAATCATTTTACAATCCCTTCCTTTCAAAGATCCAAGAGGACACTGGGAAAAAGATCTCTCAATTAATATATCAGAAAAGGAGTGGAAAATAGCAATGCAGAGAATTCACTCGAGCTCCATATGCGCAAAGCATACAATTATACAACTCAAAATTATATATCGAGCACATCTGTCTCGACTAAAACTCTCCAAAATGTTTCCAGGGCATGATCCAACCTGCGAACGTTGCAACCAAGCCCCAGCCTCACTGGGTCACATGTTCTGGGCCTGCTCCAAATTAACATTATTCTGGACAAAACTTTTAATTACCTCTCAGACAGCCTTGGACTCACAATCCCTCCTAACCCATTAACAGCTGTGTTTGGGGTTCTTCCAGAGGGTCTTAAAGTGGAGAAAGACAAACAAATTGTGATTGCATTCACTACACTGTTGGCACGCAGACTTATTCTGATAAACTGGAAGAACCCAAAACTCTCCTCTTTTAAGTCAGTGGGAAACTGATGTGTTATACTATTTGAAATTGGAAAAATCAAATAGTCACAGACTTTTTTCAAAACATGGCAGGATCTAATCAGTAATATTTTAAAATAAGTTTATAAAGCACAGAGAAGTTATTAATTTAGGTATTTTTACAAGCCTTAAATTTTACACTGTTTGGCTTGCTCTCTCTCTCCGGGGTGGGGATCGATCTGTTCTTAACATAATTCTTTTTTTTGTAAAAACTTGATTGCTATGTATTGATTGTAATAAAATTAATAAAAAAAAAACAAACTATTAGGTGGTGAAGGGGTGAGAGAGATAGCCAATTAGGGACAGGGAATGATAAGCGGGCCAGAATGACTGGCTGTGGAGTACGATTTAGCCTTCCTTGGACATCAGGGCACACACTACTGTTTATGAAGGATGCCCAGGGATCTTTTATGACCACAGAGAGTCAGGACCTCAAGCTTACATCTAATCTGAAGGACGGCACCATTTTTACAGCATAGCATCTTTGTCACTGCACTGGAATGTACGTTGCCAACACCACTTCAGGCAGCAACCCTAGCTTTTCCAAAAGACCAAGGGGCACACGTATGATATCTGTCCATTTATCAATGTAGGGACCAGATAGTCCATTGATCCTTACTGCCAAGAGTTCCAAATGAGTTAACTTAAAATATTAAAATTTTAAGATTGAAAGACTGCGGTGGGTGGACTGGCACCCTGCCCAGGGTTTGTTTCCTGCCTTGCGCCCTGTGTTGGCTGGGATTGGCTCCTGCAGACCCCTGTGACCCTGTAGTTAGGATATAGCGGGTTGGGTAATGGATGGAAGATTGAAATAGAAAAAAGTCCAGTGAGAGACAAAGGTGCAGCAATTTTTCCTAAAGTGATAGCTTTTACTAAAAATAGAACGATGGAGAAAAGAAAGGTCTAGAAGTAAAAAAAAAAAAAAAACTTGATGAACAAGATGAATTAATATTATGGTATGGACTACAAATGATGAGCAACATGAATTGGGTCTGCTGATAATTTGGGCTTCTTCACACTAAAAAGATATTTTTAAAAAACTGTACTCTATGAAACAGAAGGGGTAACGGAGAGATCCCATTGCCTCACTGACTTAATTGTTAATGAGCAAGCAGGTGACCTCCATTGCATTGTGCATAAAGTCGACACTTGTTTCCAGCTAGGATATAAAGTAACTGAGAATTTACATAGAGCAGATCCTGATACAGTCAAGAGATTTCCTGCTGTGGTGTCTTGGTATACAGTACTAATTAATGCTGGGACGAAAGTTACCACGTGGACAAATAAAAGTGTTTACATTCTATCACAACAGCTCTGGTACTTGCTGCCCTAATCAGATGCTGCAGTGCCATGTGTCTATCACAGCAAGCAACCAGGGTTAATTTCCAACAGAACTGACAGCTTCCACCACCCACTCACATGTGCCAACTGTCCATATCATTGCTCAGTGTAGGCTAGGTGAGGGCTCCAGAATGAGCACATAGGTGGGATGCTGGAGATATCTGATCAGAGCCAATGGGTATGCACAGAGATGCAAAAGTGCCATTTGCTGCTTATTGCCTTTTTCATCCAGCAACTCCCTTGGTGGAATCAGTTGACTCATTGAGCCAAGAATACCAGCAGAGAGACGCAGAAGTAGAAGGGAAAGACAGATGGGCATTGAGGGCAGACTACAATATCGCACATTCCCTAAAGAACTGAGTTTTCTGTGTCTCTTGTGTTTTCTCACTTCACATCAAAGGGCTCCATACACACTTTCACATTCTGCCATGCTAGGTCTTAGTATCTCATGTACAGGAAGAAATTTATCAACATAAAATGAGATAGATAGATAGATAGATAGATAGATAGATAGATAGATAGATAGATAGATAGATAGATAGATAGATAGATAGATAGATAGATAGATAGAGGGGCGGCGCAGTGGTAGCGCTGCTGCCTCGCAGTTAGGAGACCCGGGTTCGCTTCCCGGGTCCTCCCTGCGTGGAGTTTGCATGTTCTCCCCGTGTCTGCGTGGGTTTCCTCCCACAATCCAAAGATGTGCAGGTTAGGTGGACTGGAGATTCTAAATTGGCCCTAGTGTGTGCTTGGTGTGTGGGTGTGTGGGTGTGTTTGTGTGTCCTGTGGTGGGTTGGCACCCGGCCCAGGATTGGTTCCTGCCTTGTGCCCTGTGTTGGCTGGGATTGGCTCCAGCAGACCCCCGTGACCCTGTATTCGGATTCAGCGGGTTTGGATTTGGATGGATAGATAGATAGATAGATAGATAAAAATACACAGTATAATATGCAAAGAATAACTGTAATAAGTAAATACCACTGATTTTCTACAAATATGATCTATGTATGTTTATAAAATGATAAGGCCTGTCTGTCATGCAATTACTCACAAACTACTGGGCTAGAATCCTAATCTTGGTCTTGCTTGAAAGCTTATCACCTCTGTCACACACGTGCGCATGGAAGGCAGCTAAAGGACCTGAATAATGGTTGTTCTCGATCCTTTGCAGACCATTTACGGGAAATTCCACGTGCTTCCGGTGCCAACGATGATTCCACTTCCGTTTTTGTTTCCGCCACCAATGATGACATCACTTCCAGTTCCGTCGTAAGTGGTGATGTCAATTCCGGTCCTGATGACATCACTTCCAGTCTCGGCCTTTAAAGCCGCCATCTTTGCACCGCTCAATCAGTTCTGTTTTGGACTTTGAATCAGACACTACTCTATCAAATTTAACCCTTTTTGCATATAGGGCATAATACATGGGTGGCTGCCCCAAACCTTTTTATGTCTCCTGTCCATTCTTGTGACACCTGATACCTTCTCAGGTAGTAGCAAACTAAATTGTGCACATGGACTCATCACTGCAAAGTGATTGGCAAATGAAGTGACAGTACAGAAAGAAAAGGAAGACCAGGGCTACCTGCTGAACATTATCAGGATCCTGGGACTTTTTGTAAATTATTGACAGGTTGTTTTCTGGCTCTAGTATCGTTATTGGGGTTTCCGACACTCAGGAATCTGATAGAATCATTTGTTTTTTGATTCAATGCTTTGTTTCAAAATCTAATTTTTAATTTGGGTTATTTTCCACTGCCATTTTGCTTTTTATCCAGCTGCGCTAACTGCCAGTTTTAACCCTGTAAGGGGTGTGGCTTCAGAGGTCATGATCCTGTCAGTCATGCCTCATCAGAATAAAGGGGTATTCTAGGTTCTGACTACTCAGATTCGAAAACCCTTTTTGTGCTTGTATTTTGTTATTTCGTGTTTGTTCTCTTACTGATTTTGACCATGTTCTTGTCTCATGGTTTTTGTTTTCTTGGTTTAGACCCCTGCTTTCTTTATAATTTTTCTTTACGTCTTTTCTTCCAGTCTTTCTCATTTTCCCTTGCCCTCTGGGCAGAATAGTTAGTTGGATTATTATGAGCAACTCTGAGATTAGGCGTCACATCCACAATGTGAGGTAGTTCAGGACAATGTTCAAACATCAAAAAAACAGTTTAAGCATATACAAAAATCCATAGAACAGTAACAGGAAACAGTGAATGTTATTGCTGCAAGAATGGATGCATCCACTAGTACCCTTAGCTGCCATTACTGCTTCTGTATCTGTACCCACAAAGAACCAGTGATTCTACTCCCAACTAAGTATATCGGAGATTCAACTGAGTCTTTTTTGAATCAATGTCACATGGACCTTGAGGCACAACCTATAAAGTATCCAGATGATCACATCCGTATTGTGTTTATTATGTCACTACTTGATAAAAACCAATTACAATGGGCGTCTACAGTGCATGACAAATATAATAATGCTGCTTCTGATTAGATGTTTTTGTTAAAGAATTTTAAAATTTTGCAGCTAATTGCTTATGTAGGCAAAGTTTTCACTTGTATTTTGCTTTGCTTTGTGCTGATTGTGATTTCCTAGATTTTTGAACCTGTGCTGACCTGTTTGACAAACATCAAATGCGGGATACAGTGTGGAAGTGTGGGAAAGATGGAGTATTATACACACAGAGGTCTGTGCGGGGCTAAAACCTTGATCTTAGTCTTGATGAAACAACTTATGATGTGGCACATTCTCAAAATTCAAATAATTGGAGGTAGAGACAGCCTCGTCAAACTGAACTGCATTTGTGGGTTTATTACTGTGGAGAGATTGGCAAATAAATTGACATGACAGAAAGAAAAAGAAGACCAGCGAAATCTGCTGAGCATTAAGTAAAATGCAGAGGAGGATGACATGATGATGAACACCATAACAGGAAGAAAAAGAAGAAGAGCAGTGCCTCCTGCTGAGTGCCAATTGCAGGATACAGCAAGCAAGAATGACAAAGATGAAGAGATGCGTGCCAGTGAGGGTCTACCTGTTTCACTAGTTAAAACTTAAAAGACAATGAAAACTAAAAAATCCCCTGAATCATGTTAAAATCTAAATACAGGACAGATAACAGAAATTGAAATAAATAAATTACCCAGAAGTCAATAATTTTATCATTGGGCCAGAGCACTCAATACAAGGCAGGAGCCAACTCTGATAGGGTTTCAGTTTATCTCAAGTGCTCACCTCTGTTCTCTCATAGCAGTCCAATATAGAGCTGGCAATATTTGGAAAAAATATTCAGATTCAAAGAAAAATAACATCTTATAATACATCCATATACTGTACTATACCTACTTATTCCATTTCAGCTTTGCAGATAAATGAGCTTCTCCCAGCTATACAGGGACAGAATAAGTCCATTTCTGAGTAAAGAACATTAGAACATTAGAACAATATAGAAGAGAACAGGCCATACAGCCCAATAAAGCTCGCCAGTCCTATCCACATTAATACTTCAAAATTAACATCAAGTCTGGTTTTGAAAGTCCCTAAAGTCTACCATGCTACTTGATAGCTTATTCCAAGTGTCTATTAAGAAAAACTTTGTTTGTGCAAAATTTACGCTTAACAAGTTTCCAACTGTGTCTGAGTGTTCTTGATTACCTCATTTTAAAATAACAGTCTCGATCCACAGTTCTAATTCTCTTTATAATTTTATACACTTCAATCATGTCTTCTCTTAATCTTCTTTTGCTTGAAAAGGCTCAGCTCTTTTAATCTTTCTAAATAATTCATCCCCTGTACCCCTGGAATCAGCCTAGTCGCTCTTCTCTGGACCTTTTCTAGCACTGCTATTTCCTTTTTGTAGCCTGGAGACCAAAACTGCACACAGTACTCCAGACAAGGCCTTAACAGTGTGTTATAAAGCTTGAGCAGAACCTCCTTGGGCTTGTACTCCACACATCAGGGTGCTGTATAACGTAATATTCTGTTAGCCTTCTTAATGGCTTCTGAACCCTGTTGGGAAGTTAATAGCATAGAGTCCACTACAACTCCAAAAACCTTCTCATAAGGTGTACTTTCGATTTTCAGACATCCCATTTACTTTTTACTTCCTTCATGTAATACTTTACATTTACTGACATTAAATTAATCTGCATCAAATCTGCCCAAGCCTGTATTATATCCTAGTCCTTCTGTAATCATTCAATGGTTTCCAGATTATCTGCCAATCCACTTATCTTTGTATCACCTGCAAACTTAAGTAGCTTGTTACTTATATTCCTGTTTAGATCATCTACAGTATATATATTTAAAATGGCACCGGCCCTAGCATTGACCCCTGCTAGTCACCACTCTTAACATCAGCCAATTCTGACGAGGTTCCTCGTACCATCACTTTCTAATTCCTGTGTCTGAGCCAATTCTGCACCCAACTAAAAACATCACCCTGAACTCCAACTTCTTTTAGTTTGATGCCCAACCTCTCATGTGGCACCTTATCAAATGCTTTCTGATAGTCCAGATAAATAATATCATAAGCTCCACTTTGATCGTGTCATTTTGTTGCCTCCTCATAGAATTCCAGCATGTTAGTAAAACACAACCTCCCCCTTTTCTGAACCCATGCTGACTGTTCAGAATAACTGCTGTCCTTGCCATGTGTTGCTCAATCTTACCCTTAATAATTCCTTCCATTAATTTTCCTGTGATGCATGTTAAGGTTACTGGCCTATAGTTCCTTGAATCTGCCCAGTAACATTTTTTATATAACCAGATAATATTTGCCATTTTCCAGTCCTTTGGTATCTCCCCAGTGCACAGTGACTTCCTAAAAATATGTGTCAAGGGTTTATATATGTACTCACTAGCCTCCTTAAGAACTTGAGGGTAAATATTATCTCGTCCTGGTGATTTGTTTGATTTCAGCCTATTTAATCTGAGCAGGACTTCTAACTCTACAATTTCCAAATCTCTCAGTACCTACTTAGTAGTCCTGTTTACCTCTGGGAGGTTATCCACTTGCTTAAATGTAAAGACCTCAGAAAAATGCAAGTTTAGGGCATTCACTATTTCACTGTCTGTATCTTTTAATTCCCCTTCACTATTTCTGAAGCACTTCACCTCCTGCTTGGCTGCTCTTTTACTACTACAGTTTCGAAAGAATTTCTTAGGGTCGCCATTTCCAAGGTTATTCCAGTTAATATTCGGATAATTAAACTCACCCATGACTATACTATCCCCCGGTAAACTTGCCTTTTTAATATTATTTAACAGATGTGTGTTGTAATTACTGTCTGCATTGGGTGGTCTATAACACACTCCTAAAATAAGACCTTTTCCCCTAATATTTTCCAGACAAAGCCAGATGTCCTCACTAAGATGGGGCTCATCATCCAGCTGAAGAGAACTTGCATTTAAATTCTGTTTGACATCAATATCAAACCCACCTCCTTTTCTGTTCTGTCTATCCTTCCTTCCCCCTATGTTATACTCATCTTCATCTTTGTTATTTAGACTGGTTCCCCTTATTGCTATAATATCATAATTATGCTCTGCTACATACAGTTCCAACTCACTTACCTTATTTTTGATACTTCTAGCATTAAGGCAAGCTATTTGTAATGTGTTCTACATTTAAATTTAGAAGTAATAAGCTAGAAAGCAAAGTATATTATAATAACAATCAGTAAATTAACTTGATATGAAATAAAAATTCATACACACACACACAAATACACTTCTAATTTTTGTCATTCACTCTGTCTTCTCTCAGGTTGGAATGGCCGGGCACACAGTGACTAGTTAGTCTTGCTCTTTATCTGTGCCATGCTAATATGTTGAGAAATCTCATGGAGTTGCCTGAACTGCACTGTTCATAATTGAGTGGATCCCATTGTGCCCTTTCAGATGAATAACACCTTTGGCCATTTTGCACGAACTTATTCTTGGCTTCTGCTTCAGTTATTCACATTTTCTTCAGAAGGCATACAAAACTCTGAAAGCTTTAAACCCAGGCCAAGGTGCCTGCTGTCATTATATATATATATGGACGGTGGACGGCCTGGACCCATGCCCGGTGAGGAAGCCTAGAAGGATCAGGAGAGGGATTATACCTCCCTTGGGCCACGAGAGGGCGGCCACCCTGGTCTGTATGGGGACCACGGGAACAGAGCATGGAAGCTCATCTCTATTGGGGCCTGTGGCAACCACAGGGGCAGGTCGGAGGATTGTGGAGCCCTGGGTGTCAGCATAAAAAGAGAATATAAAAGAGACTGCCTTCTCCAAGTGAGAGAGCTGGAGTCGGGAGGAAGAAGGCAACGCTTGGGAGGAGATTTGGAAATGTGGAAGGAGAAGTCTGGAGAGGAGAGAGAAGGATGGAAGAAGGGTGTTTGCTGCAGGGACACTGTGTTGTGTGCTGGACTTTTATTAGTAAAGAGTGTGTTTTTTGGAATATTTGTGTCTGTGTCTGTCTGTGCCGATATGTATGTATTAATATGTATATGTATTAACAGAACTCATTCTCATTCTGTTTCACTGGGTCTTTTTCTAGCTCTGTTACCTACACATTCCTATGTCACCATGTTCATTTTCTAGATTTTTTTATTGACATAGCATGATATAGAGAATTGCCAAGCTGTTAATGACACTACAGCATTTTAATTAATTAAGTGCACCAAAAGAAATCAATCTCACTTAAACAGAGAGCGGATGTTGATTAAAATAATAAATAACTCTCTTTTTTCCCTCTCACCTGCACTGTTTTTCTTGTAGTTGTGGCATTTATAATTTCTACCAGCATGTGCAGCCCAAGAGCTTACAATCATCAATTCTCAGCAATGTTACGGTACAGTGAAGACGTGTATTGGGCTATAACTTCTGTGTCCAGTTCCAACGTTTAAAAGCAGTGGAATGTTCTATGAAATTTTCACAATGAACCATGACTCCCCAAACAGAAAAGAAAAAGGGAAGTGGAAGAAAGATGACCTGAATTGTCTTCAACCAGGACCCCACACTGAGTGTCAAACAGGTAAGCAGCCAACAGGAACACAAGCACAAGAATAACTAGGAATGTAATCCAACAAGGAGTGGTGGAAGAAGGACCTTTGAAAGAATCCAAGTAGCCTTGTTATGTCATGTGGTTAGTATTAGATGACATGTCTTCAGGATTTTCTGCAACAGCAGCTGTAATTTAATAGTATATAATAATATTATTATAGTAGTGCTCCAGTTTCCTCCCACAGTCCAAAGACATGCAGGTTCGTTGATTTCAATGGTAAATTGGTCCTAGTGTTTTGTGTGTATCTCCTACTCAGGATATAGTGGGTGTGGAAAAATTAATAAATGAATGAATGATTATAATATCATGTCATTTTCTAACCTGTTTAATCCAGACCAGGGTCATGGTGGGTGCTGGGACCTGTCCCAGCTAGCATAGGGTGCAAGGGAAGAACAAAACAAATCCAGTCCAGTGCAGGGTGAGCACACACACACACACCAAACACATACTAGGGACAATTTAGCATCGCCAGTTCACCTAACCTGCATGTCTTTGGACTGTGGGAGGAAACCGGAGGACCCAGAGGAAACTACAATGGACACAGGCAGAACATGCAAACTCCATGCAGGGAGGACCCAGGATGAGAACCCTATTCTCTTTACTGCGAGGCAGCAGCACCACCACCATATAAATCGTAATATGATGCTTTTTATAATATAACAATAATATCCAAGATGACCTTCTTATAAATTGGTATCAATGTCTTATTTACATGTGCTTTACAAAAATCAAACTCCACGTGACGGATGTTGTTATGGCAATGAAATATTTACTTTATATGGATGGCCACAGAATTAATCTTTGTCACATATTTGATTTAGAAAGCTTGTTTTCATCCTTAGACACATCCAAAGCATGCCTCCTGCCCAAAATCAAAGCACACTAAAACATTTACATGAACTGACAGAATACATTTGAATTTCTACTTTTGATTTAAGGAGAGAAGACTTTTACATTAATCTTCACGTCGCTGTGTAATTTAATCTTCAAGTAGAATTTCGCATTTTATTATGTGTGACAGTAACTTTAGCCTAAAGAGATTAAATGCATGGCTATGTGAATGGTTAGAAAATGAGGCATTATTAACAGTAATGCCTTTGATATTTTTAGTTAATGGCAATACCACTAGCAATAGGTGAGTAAAGAAATTGCATAAAGTTATTTGGTAGATGGTGGTACAGTGTTCAGTGCTGCTGCCCCACTGCCTGGTCCTTGTCTATGAGGAGGCTGCACATCACGTACTCGAGTTTTCATCCTAAACACATACAGATTAGGTGAATGAGAGATTTGAAAATGTCTTGGTGTGTGTTAGTGCGCATGTTTGCCCTGCAATGCAATGCAACCCTATCCAGCTCTGGTTCTTGTCCTTTGTCAGATTTGTCAAAAAAGATTTGATTTGTTTAGATTAGATTAACTTTATTAATCCCAAGGGAAAATTCAGAATCATACAGCAGCAGAAACATAAAAAACAAGGATGCAGACACAGAACACACAGGACAAACCAAATAATACAACCAATCAATAAGTAAATAAACAAATAAATATAAACTTAAAAGAGTACATTGGGAGAAAGCATTGAATTGCCTAATAGCAGTGGGCAGAAAAGACCCCCAGGACATTTATTGGCACATCATGGTGCAATGAGCCTGAAGCTATAAGTGCTCCAAGAGAGCGTCTACTGGAGGGGATGGGGGGGATTTTTCAGTATGGCATCCAAATTTGCCACCATCCTCTTTTCTACAACAGCTTCCAGGTTCACCCTGTGATGGCGCAGGTTTTCCTGTTATGTTTGTGCAGGCATTGTGCATCGTTCGAGCTCAAATTGCTTCCCCAGAACAACACACTGGCTACTATGGACTGATAGATCATTTCCAGCAGATTGCTGCATACATCAAAATACCTGAATCTTCTTAGACTCTGTCTCGCGGTGATCCTAAGAAATAGGATTGAAAATGAAGGGATATCTGTGAGCAGTAATTTTTCAAAAAATTAAACATGACGTCATTTGAGTAGGTGGCAAAAAAAGATGCGATGTACAGGGCACACATGTTCTCACAAATGTCCCTACACGGGCTTGCTTCTCTCTGTATCTGGCACTCTAAATATAATCCAGACATCCATTATGAACATTGAGCATATCTATGAATGTGGCCAAGTCAAATGTTCAAACTATAATAAATAAAAATATACCTTGCACTGGAAAAATAGGAGAAATGATCCAATGTGAAATACGTAATGGAAATAAACGCTGAATCGCTAATCTAGAAATAACATGAGGTATCGTTAACAGTCAATATCCTTTGCAGATGTGCCTGCAGCAGACAGGTGCTGATCCTGATGTGAGAAGCTCTGGATAGCCCACTGCCTCATGATGCACTGACACATTTTTTATAAGCACAATTCATTAATTTAAAAAAACTGAACTATTCGTTACAGGAAAACCCAGCAAATTTTGTACAGAATGTATGTAAACATGAAAAAGATAATGTGGCCACCCACATGGAGACAATTTTTACTGCAAATGTTAAAATTGTTTAGGGTGAGAGCAAGATGGGCTGTTCATTGTGAGCATATAAAGCAACAAATGAGGAAGCTTAACCAGAACACAGAATACTTGCATTATCGAAATATAAGAGCACAAGGCGACAGCAGGCTATTCACACCAGCTTATTTCATTTTCACCAAAGCTTTCCACAATATGTTAGTTTAGATGTAAAAGCCTAAAATATCTTTTCATTCATACATTTTCTGAAGGGGTTTTAGGTGGTCACAGGAAACCAGAGTCTGTCCCGGCAGTATCAGTCCCCAGATAGGCACAACCTACAATGCCATCCATAATGTTTGAGTTGTTACATTCTCTGTTCCATGATTTAAAATTACAAATCAAACAATTCTGACATAATTAAAGTGCATTTTGGCAACATTCATTTAAGGGGATCTGCATACATTTCATTCACACCAGAAATTACATCACTCTTTCTACGTGATCCCCCCATTTCAGGGAACCATAATGTTTAGGACATAGCAATGGCAGGTCGATTAAGCTCTCATATTTAGTCCTCTGTCACATATCCCTTGCATGCAATAACTGCTTGTAGACATCGACAAGTGCTGAGGATCTTCTGTCGTGATGCTCTGCCAAGCCTCTAATGCAATCATTTTCAGCGCCTGCTTATGTTTTCTCTTCAACATATCAAAGGCCCGCTCAGTTGGATTTAAACTGAGTGACTGACTTGACCATTCAAGTATTTTCCTCTTCTTAACTTTGAAAAACTCCTGTGTTACCTTAGTCATACATTTGGGATCATTATCTTGTTGTAGGATGAAACGCTGTCCACTGAGTTTGGAGGGATTTACTGAAACTTAAGCAGATGAGATGTTTCTGTACACCTCAGAATTAATTGTGCCACTGCCATCAATGAAGAGAAGTGTGCAGCTACATGAGGCAGCCATACATGACCAAGCCATAACACCCCCCCACCCCCCCCATCATGTCTAACAGATGAGGTGGACTGTTTTGGTTCTTGAGCAGTTCCTTTTCGTTCCACACTTTGCTCTTGCCATCATTCTATTGCAGGTTCATCTTTGTCTCGTCTGTCCACAAGACCTTTTTCCAGACTTCTGCAGGCTCTTTTAAGTACGTTTTTCACAAACTGTAATCTGGCCATCCTGTTTTTGTGGATAAGTTGTGGTTTGCATCTTACATTGTGACCTCTGTATTTCTGAAGCCTTCTGCAGATAGTCGTCTCTGACACACACATCTGCCTCCTGAAGACTGTTTCTGATCTCTTGGACAGGCATTTGGGGCTTTTTCTTGATCATAGTGAGGATTCTTCTGTCATCAGCAGTGGAGGTGTCCTTGGCCTGCCAGTCCCTTTGTGATTACTCTTACATTCTTTCCTCTTAATGATATTCTAGACAGTTGATTTAGATAATCTTAAAATTTTACTGATTAATCTGTAGTACTAGAGTGTTGTACCGTGTTAGCCATTATGAATGTAGAGAAAAGCCAAGCAAAATGACACCTTTTATTGGCTAACTAAAAAGATTACAATATGCAAGCTTTCGAGGCAACTCAGGCCCCTTCTTCTGGCAAGATGTAATCAAAGAAGGGGCCTGAGTTGCCTCGAAAGCTTGTATATTGTAATCTTTTTAGTTAGCCAATAAAAGATGTCATTTTGCTTGGCTTTTCTCTACTGATTAATCTAATAGTTTTATTCTTGTTTTTCAGCGTCATAATGGCTACTTTGACTTTCATTGGCACAACTCTTGCCCTCATGTTGAACAATGGCAACAACAGACTCCAAAGGGTAGAAGCAAGCAGAGGTATCTTATGATGAAGCAATGAAACCCACCTGAGGAATGACAAAAATCTGTGACACCAATTGTCCCAGTCATTATGGTGCCCTGAAATGGGGAGACAGTGTAGAAAATGTTTTGCCATTTCTACATGTTGTGACCAAAATGTACTTTGTACACAAATACCCTAAATTAAAGTCTACAATATGCACTTTAATCAAGATGTCTGAATTGTGTGGCTGGAAAGGAAAAATATGTTGATGTCACAAAAATAATGGAGGGCACTGTAGTATGAGGCAATAGTCAATCTAAAGGCTCTTTAATTTAAATATCAACTCTCTTTTCACCATAAAGTGACCAAACAACCTAAATATGTTGGAAAGATTAGGTAAAAATAAAATGCTGAGCCAGCTAACCAAGACGTTTCTTATGCGCGTATGTTTAGACCTGACATTATAGAAGTTGTGGTTGCTTTATATGCTTACAATGAGGAGTTCATCGTGCTGTCCCTTTTGGGTAGTTTAAGTAATACCATCTTAAATTAATGTTTGTTATAAAGATGTGTGCTCATTTTGCAATATGCCCATTAGTTGAATTATCTGGTGTGGCCAATTTAACTGTAGACAACAAAAATATTACTACATTACAGACCCCTACTACAGCCCTGGCACTATCTGTGTGTGTGACATTTGTTTGCTCACACCATCCATATTTTGGTTACCTCTCACATCTCAAGCATGTGTATTAGGGTTCCTGGTTATTCTAATTTACCCCTTATAGTGTGTGTGTGTATGTGTGCACCGTGTGACTGATTGGTGCCCTGCCTAGAGCTGCTTTTTGCCTGGCAGTCTTTGCTGTCCCAGAGAACAGGAAGATTTAAAATGTTATGGCTGACACTAATTTGCCTGTCTATGGTTAGAGTGGCCTGTAACAGACGGATGTTTTGATTAGGATCAGTTTGTGCCTTGTGCTTGATGGTACTGGGAACTGAGATAGGCTTCTGCTCTCCGGAAATTTGAATCATAATCATGAAGTGGAACCAAATTACTGGTGGCACTCCATTCATGGAGATTCACTAGCATTCAATGGAACAGCATGGAGGGAGTAGGGGAATGTCCCAGTGAAACTTCAAGAACCACAGGTATGCTAAGAAACGTTGCCGGTATTCTGCCAGTGAGTACTGGAACACTCAAAGCATTGATCATAATACTATCATGAAATTAATGAATACTCTGTCTGTGTAGCCAAACCACAAACCTCAGCCACTGCTGATAATATGCTGTTAAAATGCAGTACTAGCCTCAAAACTGAAAGACATTGGGGAGTTGTTTAAAATATTAGTAGATGTGATTCTCTCCACACCACCACTGTTTAACTGAAATTCATTAAATAATATTTAATGTTTGTTTGCATATTTTTTTTATAAAAACACTGTTCAATTAACGTTCAAATCTGGAATTCTTCTTTGGAGCCTAATCTCCAAAGTAGTAGACTTTACAAACTTTTCATACAGAAATTAAATTGAAAGAATAATCATGATATCATAGACCCTTTAAGTAAGATGAAGCTTGGAGACCCAGCACTCTAAACACCACCACCACTGAGAGGATGCAAAGAGGATTTAATTGGCACAGTCCATGGTGAATAAGTTTTAGGTTACAGTGTAAGGAGTGTGATGTGCTCTGTAGATGAATGAGTAGGGATTGAAGAGCATAACTTTGTTAGGATGCAAGCCAGCTGTCCCTCAATGACAGGATTCACTTGATAATGTAGGCAGTTAGATTGTTTGTGAGTCTACCACTGTTTGGAGTTGTAAGTAGGAGGATCAGTCTCCAGTCCCTAGTAGGAGATGAAACATTGCAACACACCTACCAAATCATAAGCTGTTTCCTTATTTACCCTCAGAAGAGTCTAAATTAATTGAGAGCCAAACAAAAGGTGCAGAAATTGGGCACAGGGGTTAACTGATGGTGATCCTTTACTTTCAATCCACAGATTCTTGATTACACCATAATCTAGAGTCTAGGTAAGCCATTCCATTAAACTGAATGTATTGCCGTGATTCTAGTAACAATCCAGGACTTTCTTAGGATCATGACTTACAATATTATCCTGATGAAAATGTCACTCACAGGTGGGCACACTGCTACCACGAAAAAGGGTGCATGTCAAAGGCAACAATGTTCAGATGGCCTGCAGCATTTCAAATGTTACTCTGTTTGCATGAAAGGACCAAAAGTGGGTCACAGAAACACATTTCACACACTGCCGCCACCACCACCACCACCCTATAGGATAGTGTTGGTTACGCCTTATCTTTGTGGTCCCATCTGTATGAGTTAGCAGAAAACAGGTTCAATCAGAGTGCACCATGCTTTTCCAGCTTTGCGTTGTTTGTGTTCTTTAGACCACTGCTAGAGCACCTTATCATTTTCTGCTGACACCCCATCTGTCTTAAGTAAGAACAAGATGGATATTCTAATGTGAGTCTTTGGCAACACTGTGTTACTCAGTTGTTACAGAATGGAATGGAGACTGTTTGTTATGGTCCACAAGTCAAGACTGCCTTCATCTCCCTCTTTCATCAACAGTCCCTTGCCTATTTCATTACAAGAATTAGTAGCATGTTTGGGGTGTTGTTCCATGCACCAGTGACATTACTGTGAAAGGAAAGTTACTGCTTCTGATTACAACCATGTTAGTGTGTCTGACGAGCAAAACAAAGCCCCTTAAATTTGTAACCTTTCTTTGCACGATCCACTCTTTCAGCTTTCCTGCCTTAAAAAGAACTGCACATGTGATACTGTCACTGATTTAGCAATTATGTTAGAAGGACAAGTGGACCTAATAAAGTAGTCATTGAGGACTAGCAGAGGGTAATAAACAACAGCAATCTCTGGAGAGGCTCCTGATCGCAGCCACATAATGTATGCCACAAATCAACAAGTGACATGTCAGCTGACCGAGAGCAACACACCATACGTTTAACTAATGCTATCTCAGACGTGTAAGATAGGAAAATACAGGATCAGTATTGGTTATTGACGTATGTATGGAACAATTTCCCCCAAAAAAATATTATTTCAAAAGTAAAAATTGCTTTTTCATTCCTCATGTGTCACTGGTATCATTGGGTTCTTCTTTATTTAAATTGTAAAGTAGTCCCTGTCAAGCAGAAGCTCCATGATGGACGTGAAATGTTCTCTAGATGTTTTTTGAGTAGCGCTAATTTATTACTTGAATGTAAACACCTGTTTCTGGGTATTTTGTGATTTTTATTAGCTAAAGGTAACTAAATTACACTTTGATTCCTAGCTTGGATGCCTTCAATATTCCAGATGAGGTTCCTCCAGAGATTCACATTTTCCCTTAATGTTAAAAGACAAACCAATAAACTGAGAAGCCACTTTAAGTTACTTGCACGTGAAAGAGTGTGGGCTTATTCTTGTTTTGTGCCTTTTACTGCCAGGTTAGACCTCAGATCCTAATGACTGTGCGTTTATTTAGCAAATGTGATCAACAGATGTTTTTTATGGAAATATGACATTTATCAATGCAAATGCCTGCATTAAAAGTACACAAGTAATTAAAATATCCTGTAGCCTTTTGTACATATTATAGTGAGAAATCAAGTAAAATGAAACCTTTTATTGGCTAACAAAAAAAGATTACAATATGCAAGCTTTCAAGGCAACTCCTTCAGGAAAAGATGTAATCAACATAAAGATGAAGTCTGTGGATACCACAACTTAATTACTCCCCCAAAAAGGTAAGTGGCACCAGGCCACACAACATTACTATAACATTATAAAATGTGTGTGACAACTAAAATTAGATAGATAGATAGATAGATAGACTCCTGCGTGGAGTTTGCATGTTCTCCCCGTGTCTGCGTGGGTTTCCTCCGGGCGCTCCGGTTTCCTCCCACAATCCAAAGATATGCAAGTTAGGTGGATTGGAGATTATAAATTGGCCCTAGTGTGTGCTTGGTGTGTGGGTGTGTTTGTGTGTGTCCTGCGGTGGGTTGGCACCCTGCCTGGTATTGGTTCCTGCCTTGTGCCCTGTGTTGGCTGGGATTGGCTCCAGCAGACCCCCGTGACCCTGTACTTAGGATATAGCGGGTTAGATAATGGATGGATGGATGGATAATAGATAGATAGATATTTCACTTTATACCCACTGTGGGTGTTATAAATCATTCACTTAATCATCACCCCCCTGAAACACACTATATGCAACCTGTTTTTCTTAAAGTGTTGTCCAGCTCCCATACAGACTCGATCTCAGTCCTGCCTTCACCTGCCCACAGCACAAGTTTATCGCACTCCCACACATCACAAGTTATTGCCCAGCTTGTCAGTTTTTGATAGGTTTTGTTCTACTCTGCATTTTTTAAGGCATTTTCTATTTTTATTCTGCTGACCAGAGTGTTTGAAATAAGTGACTATTTTTTTTTTCAAGTGTGTCAGCTGGTCTGCAATCTCAGGTGTACATTTTATTAATGCTAAAAATAGGCACTGGTGAGAATAAGAGTAAGATTGAATATGTGCAGTGCCTACAAGGTAGAGACTGTATCTGATCCTCTGTTCATGATGGGAAGTATTTTCTTACCTGTATGGGGTAAGAAAACCACTGATGATGAAACAGTGTGATGAAAGCTAACTTGACTTCTGGACCTAAGTGCAGAGAAACAATTCCAAATGAATTTGTAAAGACAGAATTCTGTCACCTATTTTTGAGGTTCTGGCCTGAAAGCTGTTGCAGAAACCACTCTAGAGACTAGTCTATAATTATCATTGGTGTAGCAAATATTAAGCTATCTCTCTATCCAAATATTGGCTTTAACAGCCCACAAGTACTCCTCTGTGATCGATATGATGCCATCCACATCTGCTACACTTATATTCTGCGCTCTCACTTAAATGCTCTGGCACTGGTGAAGAATGTGCAAATATTGACATTGAATCAGTCACTTTGGTAGGATGCATCATGAACAGCCAAGTAATTTCAATAAAACCTTTCCCATACACCACATCATATGACCAATATCCTATGACATCAAATCAGTATTTTTACAGATTATACATACAGTACAATATATAGTAAAAAATGTCTTAGTTTTTCATCTTCAATGACTCTGCCTTTATGGAAAATATAAAAATATTAGTCCTTTTGTTTTGTTTTGGGTTGGGGGGGCTGATATAAATACTTGTGAGAAGGTCTTCTTGGTTTGCAGTGAGGGGTTTGATGTCAGACTCTTACCAAATAATCCAATTAAATAACTAAAATAAATAATTCATTATTAGATAAACAAAAATGCTAACTGCACTTATCTAGCGGCCTACGCTTAATTTATTGTAAGTGCTAGTTTATATTTCACGCTCAGAACGCGTATGCGCCCGCATCATGGCTGCCACGCTTTCCCAGCGTTCATTTGATGCGTCATCTGAGCAGATTCTCAAAAATTAGGGTCTAAGACAGGGGTATCGAACTCTGGTCCTTGAGGGCCGCAGTGGCAGCAGGTTTTCATTCTAACCATCTTCTTAATTTGTGACCAGTTTTTACGGCTAATTACCTTCTTTTGCCTTAATTTTAATTACCTTGACTCAGCCCCCTTAGTTGTTTCCTTTTTCTTAATTAGCAGCCAAACAATGACGAGACACAAAACAAGAATCCATATGACCAGCTCACTTGTGCCCATCAGAAAATATGTGAAAATAAAGAAAGGTGGAGGTCTCAGTAAGGCTGATCTCTCAGCTCACCAAAACATTGTGAGGGTGGTCTTAGAAAACACAGAACCATCAACAGTTCTGGAAATGTCTGCTGTGGCAGAATGAGAGCAGCACCAAGCCATGGAATTAAATCATGAGTTTAATTAACAGCAAGAATCGGCTTCTTATTGTGAAACTGGTTGGAGGCTGAAGCCCCCATTTAGCTGGTCATCTGTTGGCTTGTTTCATGCCTCATTTCTGTTTGGCTGCCATTTAATGAAGAAAGGAATTAATTCAGAGGAATGAATTCTTAAGAACAGGGCTATTAAAATGAAGGGAACAGCAACAACAACAACAAAAACATTTATTTATATAGCACATTTTCATACAAACAGTAGCTCAATGTGCTTTACATAATAAAGAATAGAAAAATAAAAGACACAATAAGAAAACAAAATAAATCAACATTAATTAATATCGAATAAGAGTAAGGTTCAATGGCCAGGGGGGACAGAAAAAACAAAAAAACTCCAGACGACTGGAGAAAAAATAAAATCTGTAGGGATTCCAGACCATGAGACCGACCAGTCCCCTCTGGGCAACAGGAGTTAATTAGCAGTGACAACTGGTCACTGATTAGGAAAAGGGTTAAAATGAAAACCTGCAGCCACCGCGGCCCTCCAGGCCTGGAGTTCGACACCCCTGGTCTAAGACCTGATCCCACCCACACCTTCGAACCATCTGCGTGCTTCTACAATGGGTAATTGGTGCTTGCAGGGCGGGTCACCACTTATAGGGGCGTGCCAATATGCAAAGTACCACGACCGTCAATTTAATAGAACTTGCACCACGCCCATAATTATTCTTTAAAGGGGCGGGTCTCCATATATGACCGGTTATGGGCGTGTCGATATTCTTGCTCTACGACAGTGCACGTACAATTAACTGACGAGCATTCGCTTTCCGTCCATCATTATTCATACGAGCGTGAGTTACGTGTAGTGAGACGGCCTGGTATTTAGAGTTCATTTGTATGTCCTGATTTCGAAGCAGTTTGTAGATGAGCACTGACAATAAAAGAGGGTTGTATTCTGGCCGCGCTGCCAGCAGAACAAGAAGACAAAAGTGGTCGCCCGGGATGAAACACGGCAGCGCCGAGCCTCCTCTGCTGTAAGTGTTCTCTTTCATCGACATTCTCTCACGTCTAATTAAAGCTCGTACTGCGTTACAAATCAATTTCAAAGTGTTTCCCTTCCGAGGCTATAAAATTAACACAAAAGCTGTAAATACAAGTAAAGAGGTACAGTGAAATTGATTTTCCTGATCTGTCTCCCCCGCTCCCCCTGTTACAAGTGGGAGGTGTTGCGGTCTCCGTGAACCAAGCCGGCATACAAAGCAGGTCGGTCTCCCGCCAGAGAGCAGCAGCACTCTCGGTTTCCAGGGCGATATTGATGCTGCCTTTCCAACAGCAGGAGGGTCCCGTTATTTCAGCCCCCATCACGTGCATTTATGTCAAGGAGCATCTGTGTGAGCTGCTTCTGAGTTCTGAATCCACAAGGAGCTCTGATAACGTGACTTTCATAGGGGTAGACCGACCAGTTATCGTGTGCAAACCGTCAGGCTTGCATGATTTTGACCGACCAGAATGACCTCTAACAAGTCGGTACTGACCCATGGGATTCTAGTCAGTATGGATTATTTGGTTGGGATGACCACGAAGATGAAAATCAACCCCAGGAGAGCCTCAGACTGACTAAGTCTGTTTGTATTTGATCGGCCCACATGGCTCTTAAGCTCAATTTAACCCAGAAATAAATTATTCATCCTCACAAAACATGCCTGAAAGCAGCAATCTTTGCTGTCAGCGCCTGAGTGCTAATGTGTCCTCGTGGCGGCTGCACAGAAGAGACTCCTGTGCATTGCTTTACCTGGCCAGGTAATGGATACTTACTCGTACATCTTTAATGGTTTTTCTGACATGCTGACTATTGTTGAGTTGTGATTGAAATAGTGTCTCT
Source organism: Polypterus senegalus (assembly GCF_016835505.1). Classification (NCBI taxonomy): domain Eukaryota; kingdom Metazoa; phylum Chordata; class Cladistia; order Polypteriformes; family Polypteridae; genus Polypterus; species Polypterus senegalus. The sequence goes on from NC_053165.1 coordinate 30,961,729, forward strand.
TAGGAAGACAAGCTCAGCTTTCACTTTCCAGGGTGCACTACTGTTACGCATCTTAAGTGCAGAGTCCAGTGGCTCAAGACCCACCCAGATGGTCTGTCTGATACGAAAGGGCAGCATCAAAGAGAAGTGGCCAAGGTTTACTCTCTGTCTCGTCCCTGATCAATGACAAAAGTTGGGCACTTAAAGCACAGAGGATGGCACACTTCTTGCAGAGAGGTGTGTTGCATCTTATCACTCTCAGGACTTTAGCTTTTCAATTCAACTTACTTTTTTACATGAACATGTTCACAGTAATGCACATGTTTACAAACCTGAGAGACTGCAAGAACAAAAAAATATAAAGTTCCTAATGAACGATGGTAAAGTAATGGACTGGTGCCACTATATAAATACCCAGATAGATAGATAGTGTCTTTCCTATCTATCTATCTATCTATCTATCTATCTATCTATCTATCATATAGTCTTTTCTGTCTATCCATTTATTTATCATGTAGTGCCTTTCATTTTTATCTATCTATCATATAGTGCTGTTCCTGTCTATCTGATAGATAGGTGCATAGCTAGATAGACTGTTTGTCCCCTGGGGAACAAAGCTTTACAGCGGCTCAAAAAAATATATATAAGTTTTTATTATATATAAGGTATATTGTATAATAAAGAAACAACAAGTTCCCAAAACACACATAAGAACTTCTGGCTTGAATAATAGAGAGCTGCTGCTGTAGGTGGTAGTATGATCTTCAGGCCTGTCCAGATGTGCCACAGGTTTACATGTCAAGTCATTCATATAATATAGAGTGGCATGGTGGCACAGCAGTAGTGGTGCTGCCCTGCAACAGAGAGACTGGACTGAGGTTAATGTTGTGGGTTCTCCCGGTGTGGAGTTTGCACGTTCCCCATGTCTCCAAAGTCATGCAAGTTGGCATTGCTAAGTTTGTTTGTGTGTTCCACCCATGTTGGACTGGCCCCTTGTCCAAGGGCTACTAGGATGGGCTTCAGCTTCCCTGCAACGCTGCTCAGGATAAGCGGGTTTGAAAATGGATAGATGGTAAAGTGAATAATTGGTAATATAAATTTAGCTCTAAGTTGGCTAAAGCCATGTTGTACAATGAAGCTTTCATGAAAAGGCACTATAGGACACATGAATTTGTCAGACAGGACATTCAACTGGTGTCAGATAGCGGAGTGACACTCCACCTTCATGACTTGCTGCTGTGCAGAAGTCTTCATTAAGTCTGTGGTGCCGAACCATCGGGCAGGAAGTGCCCACTGACAATGAGCAAAGGCTTGTAAAGCTGGAACCTTCAGTCTCGTACTGATGTTGGTTTTGTTTTATTGAATCCTTCAGGCCGCTTTGTTCCTGTTGTTGAGAGGTTGTATAAATGCTGGCACTATTTGCATTTCATCTGAATCCTTGCAGACTGGTTGCTCTTGAATCCTCACATGCACACTGATAAGACTGTCTAAACTTTTCCCATCGTTGATACGTGTGCTTATATAACCAATGGCAGACTGACAAGATTATTATGCTCTCAGCCAGCATACTGCTACATTATCTCCTTGCATCAGTAACTATTTAGACTGCTGAGTTTTGCTAGATAAATCTACTCCAATATGGCTTTTTAATACCTCGGACTCGAGATTTCTCCCTAAATGACAGTACCTGAGCTCAATGGGAGTCACCCCATATCTCATATAAGAACATGGCAACCTAATATGTATGTTTACATAGCAGGCAGGTTGGTGCGACATGGGATACTGGGCTGCCAGTGAAACAGTAGCTGCCAGCTTCCCCCTATGAATGTCGTGTGCCAGCGAGCAACTGGTTGCATTCAAGAGGGTGTCATCCCAGGAAACTGCACTCGTTCATGTTTGAAAGATAACAACACACACTCGCACACACTTATTTTTTTTTTTATTTTCTTTATAAATTATTCTTTGGAATCCATACACACATCTGCCCTCACAGTCATTTTGTGTTTTCCACCTACCTTTCTCTTGTCTGCCAGCTTTGTAGCCAGGTTTCTGCACTACATCAAGCAAAGGAGCACTGACACACAACATATACGCCCACACACCACGCTCCGCTCAGCTCACGCTCTGCCATGGTCCGCAGCCTCTCCACATCCACTTCAGGATGCTATGTGGGCGACAGTAATGACATCAGCTCAGCTGTGACCAAGGAAGCTCCCCTTAAATTGTCTTTTCACAAAGCCTGCCTTCCTGTGCTAAACAGCATGTACGTTATTCATCTGAAAGTGCGGTAATTACCTGTTGTGGTAATGACAGATGCGCTGCTGTCACCCATAAAATCGGTCCTGTACCCCTTATAAAGGTGATTAAGAAGCAGCCTCCGTCAGACAACACTGCATTTGTATGAGTGACTAATGGGCACGCTGCACTTGCACTGGTGATTAATCCACACACTCAAGTGAACACACAGCATTTATGTTGGTTGTTAATCTGCATTCATGGAGGTTTTGAATCTGCATTGCCCGTGGGACTTGCTGCACCAATTCTGCTCATTAATCTACAGTCCCAATTTGATGGACACTGCATTTAAAAAGTGTAGCCTTGGCTGGCCACACCACACTTCTGGTGATCATTATTCTGTACTCCCATTTGGAAATGTTGCACTCATACTGAGGATTAATTTGCCATCCCAGCTGGATGCACAACACTCCCATTGATTAATTTGCACCAGTCCCATCAGAATGCAATACACGTGATCCACCGCATTTGTTGAAGCGAATAATCAGCAAGTCCACCATAATACGGCGCATGTGTGGTGGTTTTTAATATGTGGCACTAGCTGGGTACACTGCGTTCATCATGGATATTTTTCTGCAGCCTCAGATGGATGCAACATACTTATACTGTACTTTTGGTTGATCTATACATTAGTTGGAATTCTCTTTCAGACATTACTGGTGATTAATTCTTTGCATTTGTGCTGGAGATGAATCCGTGGGACCATCAGGACCAACTGCACCGATCTGCTGTTTCAGTTGGATGAACTCCACTTGCACTTGTCCACAGTACCACTTATGCAGATGAATAATTTGCACTGCATGACACACTGCATATACAAGTAATTAACACTCAGATTCAGAATTATGCAGTGCACTTGTACTTATTAATTTACATTCCTGTTTGAACATCCTGCATATATGCTGAATATTCTCAGTGGAAGACCTCACATTTACAGTGATGATTAATCTGCAGTTCCAGTTAGACACACCACATTTATTCAGTTGATTAATTTGCTACGTTGGCACAGGTCATTAATTGCTACTCTCTTTTGGGTATTCTGATTAATCTGCAGCTCTAGATGGGCACATTGTGTTTGCACCAGTTTAGTACACTGTGACTCGCTGTCCTTATACTGGGTGTGAATCTGCAGTTTCACTTTGACCCACTTCACTCATACTGGTTTCTGCAGTCTTCAATGGATCCACTGCACTCATACTGGTTGTTAATCTTCATCATGCTTCAGACCTGAGTGAACACCTGGAAAATGCAGTTTAGTGGAGAAAAGTGCTACAGGTGGGCAAAAGGAATGTCGTTCTAAATACAAGATGGGAGACACTGTCCTGCAGGAAACAAACTCTGAAAAGGGTTTTGGGGTTTATGCTGACACGTTTTCATCTTCTACGCCATGTACAGAAGCAATTAACAAGGCAAATTAAATGTTAGGTTGAGTTTTAATTGGGAGGATGATCTGTTCTGCACTAGTCAGGCTGCTTCTGGAGTATTATGTGAAGTTCTGGTCACCACGCTACTAGAATGACATAGCAGCCCTTGAAGCTGTGCAGAGGAGACCAACCAGATACGTCCCAGGACTTGACATGCTCCGACAGTCTCAGAGAATTAAACCTGTTCAGTCACGAGCAAGGAAGACCACATGAAGACCAACACTTCAAAATTCTCAAAGGCATCGATAAAGCAGATCCAGACAAATTCTTTCAGCTAAAAGGCAAATTACGTACTCGAAGACATCAGTGGAAATGCATTCAAGACTGAAGCCAGGAAGCTCTTCTTTACGCAAAGCATTGTGGGAATCCAAGCCGTGCACTTGAAACAGAAACCTTGACAACCTTAATATTGGGACATCTTAGGTAAACAAACCAGCCTGGTGGACTGAATGGCCTCTTCTCGTTTGTCATATTTCTTACGATCTTGAAGATGGATACAGTGCACTTGTATTGATACATCACAGTAAGCTTTTGCTGGTGATTGATCTGCTGGTCTGGCAGGGCAAAATGTATATTAATTTAAGACAAATGTACACACCCGACGAGACACAAGTGGCACTCATACTGGTTATTAATATTTCGTATCAGTTGAATGCACTGCACTTATACTGATTAATTACCAGCAGGCCAGGCTAGATGTCGTACTTGCATGCAGGTGATTTATCTTAAGGTCTGACAGGACATACGTCACTTGTGCTAGTTATTAAACTGCCGCCTTCATTGGACACATTGCATTTATAGTGCTGGTTAATCTGCACAACCAGTTAGACACATGGCCCTTAGAACAGGTCAAATTCTTTTGGCTGTTGTTTCCCAGCACTGTCATTTCATAATTGTGACCCCATCCCCTTTATTAATGCCCACAGAGCTCTTTGCACAAAAAAAAACCTTCAGAGTCTTCTCCTTTGCCATGGCGGAGGGCCAAACTGAGTCCTCATGAAGAGCGGCAGCTAGGAAAGAGATGACACCATCTGATCTGCCACTCGGGCTCCAGCCAATCAGATTACAAAGCTAGGGCGTGGGGGTGTTAAACACTAGTGATCGCTATCTTCCTTCTGTGACCCTATTACAAACCCAGCCATGATTAATTTATTCCTTAGCAGTGCTGCCTCTGAGACTCCATTACTTGCATCTTCACACCTGAGCCCTGCCACATCTTTGGCCCCTGAGGCTTCCATCAATGCCACACTGTAGGCATGGTTGCCGCCTACACATGCTTTATTGCATATGCACACACTTCATTTTCGTGATCAATCAAAGTGTCCTCACTGACTCTTTCTCTCTGCACCATTGACCTTTTATATTATAACCACTGACCACTAAAGGCCTGAAATATCAATTACAATGGCCTACGGGAATTACCTAGAGCACAACTCATCATTTCTAGCTGTGCACGACAAGACACCGTCACACAGCCCTAAGTGACTGAGCCTCAGAGAGAGTTTTCCTGGTTCCATTGTTTCATTATAGTCACAGCTGGAACGGGTAGCCCAGGAGAATATTAAACAAGTAAAACAGCAATTGTGACGCTGCCCTCTCTCATCATCTTTTTATCTACAGCTTCATAGATTGTAGATACATCTCAAAGAAATGTGATGATCACTCCATCAATGATGTAGACAGTTGTGAATATTCCGTGAGCGGTAATAATCTCTGCATAGAGAGCTCCGTGAAAGCTGATTAGTCAGTACAACGAGATCCTCTCTGTGAATGGTCTAGAAGAAGGTGGACTGGCCGGCAGAGCACTGGAGGTGCTGCTCTAAGAGCCCAGGACAACGTCAGTACTGCTGCAGACAGAACACACAGCGAAATGACTGAGAGTAAGTGCTTCCGGGTGCCTGAAACAGCAGAACAATTTATAAAAGTCAGTCCCCGTATATCTTGACAGGCATCTGTACAAAATGTACCTTATTCTCCATATTTTTAGAATATATAATTGGCATCTGTGCTCCCTACCAGTCGCATCGCAAGGCTGATTTCTAATGAATAGCAAAGAAGTTTCTTACTCTTTCGTCTTGGCTGATTTCCAGGCTATTGAAACTAGTTTTATTTGCCGTCACAGAAAAAGTAAGAAATTTGACAAATGAGTGGAGAACTTTCAGTCCATCAATCTTGTTTTTGTTCTCCTTCTTCCACTAATTGTTTGCTTCCAGACACTTCTTAAAAGTTGTCAAGGTTTCTGCTTCAACTACACTCTTAGAAATGAAGGCGCCAGAGAGGTTCTTCAGAGCGATGCTATAGAGGAACCATTTTTGGTTTCCAAAAGACCCATCCACATGAAGGTTCCAGAAAGACCTTTGTTTATTTAGATCTGTCACAGGTTCCATACAGCAAGTGACCATGACTAGATGGTCACAGGTTAGTGAAATACCAAAGGATCACAATTTTAGAAGGATTCTAGCTGCATACAACAACACAGGCTCAGTTCAGTTTTTCTTAAACTGGTAGTGTCCTGCTAGTTCACCTACCAAACATTAGAGATTTCATTTTTTTTCCACAAGTTTTGCAAAGCACATACAAAAAGAACCTTTCCCTGAATGAAATGGCACTTTGTCAAGCAAGAGTTCTTCAATGAAACATACAACCCAGTAAAAAGTCATAAAATGCCATTAACAAACCAGTGTTTTTTAAGAGTGTACATGTCCTGGTAGTTCACTTAAGATTCCCGTGATCGTATGAATGAAGAAGTGCCATGGAATGACATATCTAAGTGCTTATTCACCCCTTGCTCTCATGATATTCCCTAAATTCAAGCTTCAGTGAAAGCTTGTTCCATTTAAATTCAGGGTATATCTCGACCTCAAGGAGCGTATATGCATTTCACCATGCCAGTCCATGACAAAGTGTGCATAAAGCCAACCACACACACACCTTCAGACTCAGATAATGTGCTGGTTTCAGGTTCTGGACTGTGGAAACATCTAAATGGCCTGAGAAAGTCCAAGTGCTGGGGTTAATTAGTTCTTGCTACAGTAGGGATACCTTACAGTTCAAATGATGTTTACTTCCTTTTAAAATATAAAGCCTCAATGGTGAAGTAATGAATGAAAGACAAACCCTTTACCATCAAAAAGGTGCATCTCTTGGATACAGAAGTTCTACGCTTCTGTTCTCCAGTAACCACATTAGTTCTAGTTTATCAGCAGTGTTTTTACAGTTTGTTAAGTGTGGTATATAACACACTTTGAGTAAGAATCTGTGTTTTTGTGAAATATGTGGTTCACAAAAGCTGGCACATGCACATCTGTAGCAAAAGCAACTGTAAGGGGTAGCACATCCCTCTAAAATCATATTATGGTCATGTCTGCTGCATAAGGAAAGAAAAGATTACACATCTACACTCTTCAAAATAAGGGTACCATAGTGGTTTTTTAGAGCAATGTCATAGGTGTACCATTTGTGGTTCCTAAAAGAAATATCCACATGAAGGATCCAGAAAGAATCTTTAAATCTATAACAGGTCCATAAACATTTATGGATGGATGATGATACATTTGTGTAATTCTGATAGGCTCTTGACTTTAAAAGAAGAGGCAAACCTTAAGGCTGTCTTGATCTGTCAGTGTCTGGTTAGGTAGCCTGCTATACAGCAAAGACTTCTGTTTTGTCCACCTATTAAGAACTATTTCTAGGCCCACAGAACTACTTTCATTAGCAAAGAACCCTTCCTGGAATGAACTGGTTCTTTGTCAAGTGATGGTTCATTGAGGAAATGCACAACCTGATAAAATGCCATTAAAGAACAGTTATTTTTAAAAGTGAACTTCTCCACTTCTCTTATCTTCCAGTGACTTGAACTCCTTCATGAATGAACCCATTCAGACTTCACATGGAATCACAGCCTAAAACTGATCAGGGCTCCAAAGTGCTAGTGATACTTAATGCTGCTCAATTCCATATATAACATTCTCAAACCAGCTTAGCGTAGTTTAGAGGTGAGAAAAACTAGAGTATTCCAGTAATATCATATACAAGGAATCCATGATCCATGCTAGAACCCACAAATTTAGCCAGGTTACTACCACCAATTAGCTTAGCATACAAGTTTTGGGGAGTACCAAGAGAAATGCCCCACACAAGCTCAGGGAGGGCATAAAAACAACAGGCAGGATTTGAACTTAGGAGGTTGGATTTCTGAGACAAGAGGATGCACCATTTTGCAGCCACCCATGTGTTACCAGACCTGCTTATTCAGTTCTGTGTCACAGAGATAATAGTGTATATAGTTTAACATTCTCATCCCTGCTTAGCTCAATCAGTGTGGTGGGGGTCAGAGCTTATCCTGGTCCACCACAATTTCTGCTTGGGGACAAATGAAATCTAATCACAGGGTCCATGCAAGTGCACAGCCACACTTGGGCTCATCTTCTTCTTCGTCTTCTTTTGGCTGCTCCCATTAGGATTTGCCACAGCGGATCATCTTCTTCCATATCTTTCTGTCCTCTGCATCTTGTTCTGTTACACCCTTCACCTGAATGTCTTCTCTCACCACATCCATAAACCTTCTCTTAGGCCTTCCTCTTTTCCTCTTCCCTGGCAGCTCTATCCTTAGCATCCTTCTCTCAATATACTCAGAATCTCTCCTCTGCACATGTCCAAACCAACACAATCTCACTCTCTGACTTTGTCTCCTAACCGTCCAACTTGAGCTGACCCTCTAATGTACTCATTTCTAGTCCTATCCATCCTCGTCACACCCAGTGCAAATCTTAGCATCTTTAACTACCTCCAACTCTGTCTGCTGCTTTCTGGTCAGTCCCACCATCTCTAACCCATATAACATAGCTGGTCTCACTGCCGTCCTGTAGACCTTCCCTTTCACTCTTACTGATACCCATCTGTCACAAATCCCTCCTGACACTCTTCTCCACCCATTCCACCCTGCCTGCACTCTTTTTTTCACCTCTCTTCCACAATCCCCATTACTCTGTACTGTTGATCCCAAGTATTTAAACTCATCCACCTTCACCAACTCTAGTCCCTGCATACTCACCATTCCACTGGCCTCCCTCTCATTTACACACGTATTCTGTCCTGTTCCTACTGACCTTCATTCCTCTCCTCTCTAGAGCATATCTCCACCTCTCCAGGGTCTCCTCATTTTGCTCGCTACTATCACTACAGATCACAATGTCATCAGCAAACATCATAGTCCACGGGGACTCGCATGCAAACTCCACACCGAAAGTAACATGAATTGGAAGTCAGCTCACTGGAGCCGTGAGGAAGTGGAGATAACAAATGTGCCACTCTGTATAGCCCATCCATTGTTAAGCACACCTAATCTATTTCAGGATTTCGCTAGAAATTGCAGGGCCCATGCCAGCAGGAATGGGGGAAAATCAGGAACCAACAGTAGACAGAATGCCAGCTCATCATACTTAACGCAAACACCCACACCAAACTCATGGGCACAGTTCAGAGTCATCAATTAACCTAATATGCATGTTATTTCTCATATGGGAGGTAAAGACAAGTATCCACAGGAAAAAATCTAGAAAGACTCAGTGACAGTGAGCAGCACAAGAACTGGAATCAGTGGTGTTTCTTTGATTTGATGGTGTCAGAGTGTTAGCCCCTTTTTCAGGCGTCTTGCTACTCTTCACAGTGTGTTCCAAATTTTGCCCAACCTATTACCTGAGCATCCAACAATTTGTTACGCGTATGAGCGGAAATCAGTGGGGGGGCGGAGGGGAGTTTAGTGGGAGAGTGGCTGATTTGCGGAGGCTTAGGCACCTGATATATATGTACAGAAATGGCAAAAAGATCCGGGGCTTTGCACAATATATTCTGGGCTTAAGCCTCTCAAGCCCCCCTTCCAATAACAGGTAATAAGCAGGTTTCACAATATATTATCCATCCATCTATTTACAAACCTGCTTATCCAGCGCAGGGTTGTGGGGAAGCTGGAGCCTATCCTAGTACCCCCTGGACAAGGAGCCAGTCCAACACAGGAGGAATACACCAACACACTTAGCAATGCCAGTTCACCTAACATCCATATTTTTCCACTCTGGGAGAGGAAACCTTTTTCAGTAATGGGGAGAACATGCAAATACTAGGAACACCCGCAACATAACCTCAGTATGGTCTCTCTGTTGTGGGGCGGCAGCACTACTGCTGTGCCACCCGATATTATAATTTTTATGTGAATGCCTGTACATATGAAACCTGTGCTATCTTTGGACAGGCCTGAAGATCTTACTGCCACCAACTTATATATAATATTTTTTTGATCTATCTATCTATCTATCTATCTATCTATCTATCTATCTATCTATCTATCTATCTATCTATTAACCCATTCACCAATAGTTGTTCAATTGGGACATGGAATTGGATTAAACGTGCTTGAAAATGGATGAATGGATTTTGTCTCCGTGCCAAGAAGCTATTTAGCCTAATTGCAAGAATACATTTAGTGTGGAGACAGACATATATAAAAGTTATTTCAGTGTTGAATGGATAACCTTATTCTATCTATCTATCTATCTATCTATCTATCTATCTATCTATCTATCTATCTATCTATCTATCTATCTATCTATCTATCTATCTATCTATCACCATGAATAACATACACACACTCTCAAGCTGCCTTTTTGCACATGCCAGATCCACTCTGTCTGTCTCTCAGTCCATCCTTTTGTCACCTGCCCCAGAGGAATTGACTTTTCAGAATGGCCTCCCACAAACTGGTGGTTTGTTTTCAACTACAACAAAAATAAATTAAATTCTTCTTTTTGTCATAAATCTGTGAGATAAAACCCACTCTGACACCTCCTCCATGCCCGCTGTTTTGCCTTCACATGTTAATTTCCAGCAAATTTCACAGCTCGCCGTTACATTTGTTAATATATAACAGCTTCAACTTATTTATGTATAAACATCCAGGGAGACTTATCTTTGCATTGCATCTTCTCTGGGAGGGAAAAAAGGTATGAAAGTGGGACAGAAAAGTAAAAGTCCACAAACTGCTGATCCAGAAAATTAAAATAAAAGATGGGCTTTCTTTCCCCTGGCCAAGGAGTGAAATATAGAGCGTCTTATGCAGGCTGATAACACAAAGGAAATGGTCCGAAACCGACGGCCGCCAGCCAACTGAGTAAACTGATTGGTGGGGAAAGTTATTTTCCTGCAGGCTGGGGAGCACCGCGCTGTTATGTGACAAGATTTGGCTTTCTTTTCCAGTTTACTGATTTATCATGAAATGGAAGGGGTTGGTGGAGAGGGGAGATCGCGGCTATCACAGATGCACATTTATATGGTGAGGCTCGCAGTGAACGTCAGACACGCTTGTCTTATTTCATTTCACTTATGGCCCAGCAGCAGGTTATGTCATCACCAGATGACCATCGTAGAAGACCGCGGCCCTCAGCTCAACTTTCACTGTCCATCAATACACCCCACCAGCCCAGTGTAACTCCGTGCTCGCACGCTTTTTTTAACTTCCCATTATGCTTTTTATCTTTTCCTTTCCGCTTTATGAGTGCAAACCACTTTATAGCAGTCACTTACGCTGGTGTGCTTTAAGAAAAGGAAAAGCCATTGAACAAAGAGCGTAATTCGGAGGCGGTGCCGAAGCTAAAACACCCCGGAGCGCCCGCACTGGGCTGCTTGTCGGTCCCAGCTACAACTGCGCAGTCTGCCCCCTCCGCTAAGCCTGCCAAATGGCAGAATCAGAGCAAACAAAGGGCAGCACATTAGTCAATTAGATTTAGAAATAATCCGTAACGATCGTGTGTCAACCATGGCCATCTGTCCAGCACCTCGCACAATAACGACCCCCACATGCGCCACCCCGAGCGGCGAAATCAACCCGCACATGTGTCAGCGGGTCCATCCGCCAGGTAAAAGATAAATAGCTGCCAACTCCTTCGTTCATTCTCACCCCGTAAAGAAACAAGTGGAGCCCGACCCCTTTGGCAAAGTCGGGGCCCAGGACGCCCAAAGGGGCAAAGAGCCATCAAGAAAGATTGCGCGCGAGGGGATGAGAACGCAGAGCATGAAGACCGAGAGATACTTCTGCCGGCACGGGAAGGGGATGCAGTAAACACGAATTGGTAGAAGAACCGCCAGGTGCGACCTGTCAGAAAGGCACCAGCGACCACCTTAAAAAGTGCACTGAGTTACTGCGCTGATTCGAAGCGAAATGCGTCTGGGGAGACTGGAAGATGGAAGAATGAGAGAACCTCAGGGTGGGGAGTCCCCACCCTGGTGACCTTCTCCCGCAGTCAGTTAGCAATCAAAGTGCATTATTTAGCGAGGATTGGGGCGGCGTAATCGTTTCGTTTTCTGTCACTCCGAATGAATCAATCAAACACAACAGGAATTAAAAAAGAGAGGTGGCAGGGCTCACTTATCAAAGTCCGTTACATGCAGACAGGAGGCGACCCCCGCACGACAGCGTAGAACCCACTGAGCCGAGATGCCATGGCTCACCTCCTCTTTTTTTTTTTCTTTCAACTCACCGCGATGCTGTCTCCATCCGATCCCGGCGGAGCTAGGCGAGCAGGGGGCAGCGGGGTCCCCGCCTGGCCAGCGCCTGCTTAGTGACTGCTCCAAGTGGCTGGCTGCCCGATGCGCTCAGCTCTGATCCCAGCTCGCTGCTGTGTACTTGCGTAGCGCACGCGCGCGACTCTGCTCAACGGGAGCGCGCCTAAGGGGCCGCGCACCGAGGCTGGAAAAGGCGACTCTACCCGCTCTGCTCCCCAAACCCAGTCCAACATCGCCCCCTGCGGCATGTTCTATTGAAAATTATGGGCTGGCTGCACTAGTAACCCGAAGGTTCAGATCGAGAAGTGCTGATAGGAGAAGGCTCTTTATTTAGTGTGACACTGACTGGATTGCAGTGGGAAAACATATGAAACACTAGGGTGAGACATGCTGATTCTTGATCATCTTTTGGAATGTCCTCACTAGTGAAAGAGATTAATGTGAGTAAGAACCATTTTCATAAAATGTCACCATAAAGCAAAAAACAACACCCATGCTGCATGGTAGATAGCCTTGAAATACCAATTCAGAATTCCAACTGGTTTGTCAGACCTACAGGGAGATCCATCAGTCAAGTTTTTTTTTTCTTTACAACGCCTAGATCTTCTGGCAGTTAAGGGACTCTTTTAAATTGCCCTTTCCAGTTCTAAGAGACATTGGGTTGTGGGAGCAAAAGCAGTTGTGGATGAAACAATTAGAAGAAGGTATCAGGAGTATTGTGTGATGGAAGAATTAAGTAAAAGTTTAAAGGTAAGGATCATAGTAAGACTGGCAATGATGTATGGAGCCGAGACATGAGCAATAAACAGAGTGCAGCAGAAGTTAGATGTGACAAAAATGTTGAGATGGATGTGTGGAGTTACAAAAAAGGACAGAATGAGACAATCAGAGGTACAACGAAGGTGGGAGAGATAGCTAAGAAAGTACAGGTAAGTAGATTGAGTTGGTATGGACATGTGATGAGAAGAGACAATGAATGTGTGTTTAGTGAAGGGAATGAGAAAGGGAGGAAAACCAAAGTGGAGATGAGTGGATGCATTAAAAAAAGATATGAAAGAAAAGGGCATGACTGGCAAGGAGGTGAAGGACCGAGTTGTTTGGAGAAGTTGATCAAGCACATCGACCTCACATTAAAAAAATGACAAAGTAGAAGAAAAAGAAATGATTCCAAAACAATAGTGAAATCATTATTTATTGGTCCATGCAGGCCCCATTATATTGGGTAAAACCTACATGAATGGTGACACAAGCGGCTATCTGTTGTAGTAAGATATCATTCAGGTGGGGTCTTGTGGCACACCCAACCAAACATTGTGTGGGAAATGGAATGGTCAGTGAACAGTTATCTGGTGCCGAGGACATATTTGACCGGTGAAGTGTGCGATTGGCATGTGGATATTCCCAAGAGAGTGAACTATAGCAGCAAGTAAGCAACCCATGCATGAGAGTCTTCCTGACATTGAAAGTGCACTGCTACCAATCTGATTTTAGTAGCGGACGACATTCTTCACTCCTTGAGACTGACACAAGGCCAGACATGACTCGTAATGTCCTCAGCATGGAATCCTACCCTAGTGACTGGCAAGGAGCAAACTAGCCAAGGCATTCCTCATTGACTCATAGTGGCTATAACATCTCTGCGCACAGTAGAAATTGGTGATCACAATATGGTAGGTGGACTGCAAATACCAATGATTGGGCTTACCTTAATCAGGATGACTTGGTCTCAGTAATGCATGTGTCAGTCATGCAAATTATTTTCTTGGTGTTTTAGCCACATCACAAATAATTATTACTAGGAAACGCGTGGACCTCTGGTCCTCAGATAAATATGGTTCATATCAAGCAAGCTGAACATTTGCATTTCGACCACACATTCTTTTGTATTCAGTATTATACAAATACCGCCCCCCAGTGAGCATTTCGATGATGTGACTATCAAAGGTAGTGCTCCTCGACCAAACATTAATGTAAGGATGTCAAAGCAATGTTACTATATGGGCAGAAGTTGACAATCTCATTTCTCTGTCATTGTTGCTCTTACATTTCTGTACCGTGGAGTATGTCTAGTATGTCGATGAGTATTAGCCAGCTGGTCAATAGGTCCATTTTCAGGCTTGTCTCTCATCGTTCTTCATCAGTGAAACTCCTCCTTTGTTTGGATTGCCGCTCATTAGATGGCACAACTGGAGTTTGTGACGATGCGGGTTTGGCTCCACACTCCCATCGCTATTCGGGAGCCCTTCAACCCAACACCGTCGGTAATATCACCGAGTGAGCTAGACAGTGGAGGCAACAACATAGCAACATAGCAAGGGGATGGTATAAAAAGGTGCATAAGTGCTTTTATTTAAAACAGTCCATCAATCAAAAACAAAGTGTTCAATAAATAAAGTGCAGTGCTTCAAAAATAGTTCAATAAATAATCCATAAAAACACGTGGAGGTAAAAACAATAGAAAAAACGATCCTTTAAATTCAGAGGTTAAAACGTTCCTCAGGAAGCAGTCTTCTAAAAGCAACAATAAGCCCGGTGCTTCTTCTGTGCTAGAGTCCCACCTGCTTTTCCCGACTAGGCTTTGCAGCAGGCGAGACGCTCTCTGCAGCTGCCCTTTTCAACTCACACACAGGTCTGGAGACCTCCCGATCCTGGCTTCGGTCTGGCACTCATCCCAGGCCTGAGACTTGGAACCTTGATTTCCAGGACGCCCATATCAAGGTCTTCATCTCCAAGCCTTGTGACTCCCGCTGCCTTTCCGGTCTTCTACGGCCAGTCGCCTTTCCCTGGTCGCTCCTGCTACCTGTTCACTCAGCGGGAGCGACGTCAACTATGACTCCTGGGCGTTGGCCTTACACCCAGCTTCCTCGCAGCTGCCTGCGAGCGCTCGTTCGCTCGCCCACACGCGCCGCGTGTCTGTCCCTCTCTTGCACCGCCTTGCTTCCTCGCTCCCTGTAACTTCCGTTCTCTTTTCCTTTCTCTTGTTTTTCCGATCTGTTCCCCAACCGACTCGCGCTTCTTTTAAACAGCGAGGGGCCATAGCAGCTGCAGCACATTAGCCACGGGAACAATCACGGATGTGGGCAGTCCCTCACCTGTGCACACGGATTTCTCACTGAATGCCCACACCGCAGATCGCCCCGCGGCTTGCTACAACCACTATGCCCCCTCATGAAGCCGCCTCGAGTGCAGTGATTATCTATTTAAAAAGAAACGGCCTTTGCTCAGCGAGCTGTGGACCCATAACACCACAGAGTTCTTTTCCACATGTGCATTCTGTTTCCTGTACTCTAATGCACAGCAGATGGCACTGCTGTTCTTCTTCCTATGTCGGACCTAAGCCATGCACTTCATGCTCAGCAGATGTTGCCACAGTTGTTTTCCTTTCTGCCATGTTACCTTCTCGAGCAGTTTGCCTTAGGAAAGACATGAATCACAGTAAGTTCATGGGATAGCCACTACCCAAATTGCTTGCTTCACAAGCGTGTCACTGGTTATAAGCTTTTGATTAAGACCAAGATCAAGATTCTATCTCCAGTAGTTTGTGAGTAGCATGTTACATACTGTATATACTAGCTGTGTAAGCCGGTGCTGTAAAAAGCCCAGGCTCCTAGAAACTATTGAAACCATCAGAAAAAAATTTGAAATGCAGAGTCAGTGGTTTCATTCTGCGGACGTGTTCAACCCAGGTCTATCAGAGGCTAAGCAAGTTTCTCTGTCGTTTGTCTTTCCTCAGTGGTTTTACTTTGGTTACAGAATCACTTTCTTTCAGCTTCATGCTGTAGCCTCGTATGTCTTTCTTGTTCCAACTTGTTAACTTGGGGCCGCCTTGCTGGCTCTTTGACCTTCAAGGTGTAGCCTCTAACTTCTGGGCCAGACAGACAGACACATACACACAGTTCCATGCGTAGACATTTATATACTGTATACGACTAGTCATGGTACCTGTTGAAGACCGGTAATAGAATAAATTTAAAAGTATTTGACATTTAGATATTACTTACCTTATGTATACACTCAGCATTCCACTTTTGCCTTTCCTGCATATCTTAATTTGACTCAATTGGTCTTGGCCAGCACTTTCTGTCTCGACCGAATTCCTATAAAGTCGGCTTCTCCGACTCCATTATTTCAAGGTGCTTTGCTCACCTCACATCTGCTTTTGGACTAACCACAATGGTAGATGGGACCCCATTACCTACTGTGAAAACATCATGTGTATTCTTGTGAATACGTCCCGTCTTTGAAGGTGACTCTCAGCATTCCTCGTACAACCTGGGTGTCCTTATGGGTGCTAGCCTCCCTTGCCTGGTACTTCATGTCTTGATCGGGTTTGTCTGAGCAACCACAGCAAACCTGACCAATGAGACTAAAGCCAAACTGACAAAGCCACAGACATTACATTTACATTAACATGTCTTTGCTTGGCAGACGCCTTTATCCAAGGTGATTTACAAAAGAGGTAAATATAATCAAGTAATGTAACAAATACTTTACAATCATGGATTAACAACCCACAAAGAAATTGAATTTAATGTAACAACAAATCAACCAACACTTACTATGAAGGATCACAGAGAAAAGTTTTTTTTTCTCTTCAGTCAGTTAGATATTTACACAACAGAAGGGTCTTCATTTGTTTCTTAAATACTTTGAGGGAGTCAGCAGTATGGATGGTAGATCGTTCCACCAACTGGGAACTACACAGAAAAAGAGTCTGGACTGAGACTTGATACCACGCAGAGGTGGCATCACCAGATGCTGTTCACTGTCAGACCTGAGTGGGTGAGAAGGAGCACAACACCTCACCAGTGTCTTCAGATACTCAGGTGCTGACCCACTGACTACTCTGTAGGCAGGCATAAGGGATTTGAACCTAATGTGTGCTGCTAGAGGGATCCAATGTAGCAACCTGAATAGAGGAGTGGCATGTGCCCGTCTCGGCTGGTTAAATACATGATGGACCGCTGCATTCTGGACCATCTGCAGTGGCTTGAAAGCACATGCAGATATGCTTGCCAGAAGAGATTTGCAGTACTCCAGATGTGACGAGACCAAAGCCTGGACCAGAAGTTGTGCTGCATATTCCTTTTGATAGATAGATAGATAGATAGATACTTTATTAATCCCAAGGGGAAATTCACATAATCCAGCAGCAGTATACTGATACAAAGAAACAATATTAAATTAAATAGTAATAAAAATGAAAAAAATAAAATTAATGTTAGCATTTACTCCCCCGGGTGGAATTGAAGAGTCGCATAGTGTGGGGGAGGAACGATCTCCTCGGTCTGTCAGTGGAGCAGGACAGTGACAAAAGTCTGTCACTGAAGCTACTCCTCTGCCTGGAGATGACACTGTTCAGTGGATGCAGTGGATTATTCATGATTGACAGGAGTTTGCTTAATGATCTTGCGGATGTTGTACAGCATGAACCTGCATGAATGAGAAACAATAGAAATGTGGTCAGAAAAAAGATAGCTGCTGTGACAATAATTGAGTCCAGACATCATAAAAAAGGTTTGGGACAGCCACCTGTATAATATCCCTGACTACAAAAGGCTTTTAAAGTAACAGAGATATTCACCAGACTGAGTCCAAAACTGAATTGATTCATTGTAAGTAAGATGGCGGTTTTAAAGGCCCATATAGGAAATGACGCCAGCAAATGCTCCAGAACTGGAAGTGACATTGTCTGGCCTGGAAGTGATATCTGCGGAGGTGCCGGAACCTGGCAGGATTTCCCGGGAAAGGGTTTCAGGGAACTAAGAAAGACAGTCAGTGTACCCTGCCACCCCCTGGTTGAATGTGTTATTACAATTATTTAAGTCCTTTAGCTGCCTCCTACTCAAATGTGTGTGACACTGTTCATCATTCACCACACCAAAGGTTGTGTACAGACTTAGCAAGTGTTAGTGACCATGAACCAAGCTCTACAGAGATGGGGAGTTGAACAGGCTGGCTGGCCAAGATCAGAAGAAGTTTAGTTTTTGCCAGGTTCAGCTGTAGGTTGTGGTCCTTCATACAGGACCATATCAGTGAGACATGGAGAGACTTTAGCTGATACCATGTTGTCCTCAGGAAGGAATATCAGGTACAGCTGTGTATCATCGGCATATCGCTGATAAGAGAAGCCATAGGATTGGATTATGGAGTCCATTGAGTTGATGTACAGACAGAAAAGTAGACCCAGCACCGACCCTTGGGGCACCCTTGTACATGTCTGATGCAGCCTTGACATCTCACCTCGCCAGGACACACTGTAGGGTCTGCCCAACCTTCTGAGAGCAGACCCAGTGATTCCAAAGTCAAGGAGGGTGGCAAGAAGGATGTTGTTGTTGACTGTATCAAAGGCAGATGAGAGATCTAGAAGGATGAGGTCCAATGATGTGTTGGTAGCTCTGGCAAACCATTGCTGGTCAACCTCAGTCAGTCGAGTGGTTCCTCTTGAAGCCAGACTGGTTGGTATCAACCAATCCAT
The DNA here is from genome assembly GCF_016835505.1 of Polypterus senegalus. Taxonomy (NCBI): domain Eukaryota; kingdom Metazoa; phylum Chordata; class Cladistia; order Polypteriformes; family Polypteridae; genus Polypterus; species Polypterus senegalus. The sequence continues at coordinate 30,980,461 of NC_053165.1, forward strand.
TCTGGACAAAGAAGGAAGAGACCTGGTTTGAAACAACACATTCGTATTTTGGAAAGAAAGTAAAGGAAAGAGACCGGACTGTAAATGTTCACCTTAGGATGGATCGAGTGTTGATTTTTAGAGCAGTGGGTTTATCAGAGAGTGTATGAAGATAGTAGGAAATGTGCTGGAGCTGATTGAGGTGTTAATGATGTGTGTAACTGCAGAAATGAGTAAGATAGAGATGGCCTGAAGGAAATTTGAGATGATAGGGTCAAGTGGACAGGTACTGGGGTGATTGAGGAGGAGGTCGGAAACATCAGTGGCAGAGAGTGGAGAGAAGGTGGAGATTGTTTGGTGGTGCTTGAAAGGAGGCATAATGGATGCCACTGAGGGTTTAGGATTGACATCACATTTTATTATATAGTTAGATAAAAAAAACTCCAGCTTCCAGAGATATAAATCCATTTTAATAGCTTTTCAGTTGCAAAGCTGAAATCTAAACACTGTGATTTTGAGTCTGATAAAAAAAGACAAAACGATTTTCCACAGAACTGAATTCAAGTTCTAAAGCAGTGAGGTGGCAATTTAAATTCTCACCATTACAATCTCTGGCAGTGTGGAGTGGAGCTGTAGTACCAGGCGACTGCATGGTTTTGCCGGCTTGACATCATAATAAAACGATTAATAATGTTATCATTCTCATAACTCCAGTAAGCTTATTTGTGACTATTGACCTTTCATTTAGTGTATGTGCTTCATGTATCTCTGTGATCATGGTCATGTTTTAATTTAATTTCACATGAGGGGGTATCATTTATGTATTTTTTTTTTTTTGCACTAAGGCCCATCAAATTCTAGTCTGTGATTATTAGAATAATCATTCATGTAGCTGAGGCTCCACTTCTCATATATTACAGAAAGTGCTGCATAGCCAAATGAGACGTGAAAATGGGAGAAGGGGTTAGAGTTTCATGTCATTCTGTTAAGCACACAGTGTCACTAAGAAGTCCAGTTGATGAGAGTTTTACCTTTCTCATACCATTTTTATTTTCTCTCTATTATAAAAGGAAATCCTGAGACAAGACTTTTTGAAAGAGATCATTTTTGGCCATGAGATTTTTTCAAGTCCTTCCCTCCTCTCAACCATATTCAATCACAGCCACGATCCTCTCACCTCTTATTCGTGGGAATGCTTTTGTCAGACACAGTTCCTGCTCTAATAGCTCTTATATATTTTTACGTTTTCCTCACTTTAAGTTCAAAATAAAGGAAGGCTTATTATGTCCAAATCTTATTGAAGAATTTCATCCCGAAAGGTTATCAACAGAAGAAATGAGTACACGGGCTATCCTAGCACCAAGAAACGATAAAGTCAAACGATCTAACGCAAAAATTGTCAATCGGTTACACAGCAAATTGGTTAAATACGTATCAATAGACTATGCTGGAACAGTTGGTGGTGATCGTGCAGAAGATGAAAACATCAACTTACAATATCCCGTAGAATATCTACAACCATTAACACCGTCCGATCTTCCACCGAATGAATTACTGTAGAAAGGAGGATGTATCCAAGAAAGGTAATGTAGTACATCTTCCGCGGATAACATTAAGACACCAAAGGAGATCTTGATATGCCATTCGTAATAAAAGTTAACAGTTTCCCGTTAGAATAGCTTTTGCTATTTGGAAGCCTGCCTCGGACACAGATAGGCAGACACCAATGGTTTAAAACGCCACACATGTTTATTCATATTTACACTATGTACAAATGTCCCGCACACAACCCAGTGCCCCTGCACCACACATCCTCAGTCCATGCCTCTTAACCTCCTGTCCTCTCTTCACCGCCTCCACTCCTCTCCTCCAGGCTTCATCCTCTTCCACCCAACTCCAGCTAGTGAATGGAGGGAATCGGCCCCTTTTAAGTCCATCTGGCCGTGCTCCAGGTGCCTCCTGATGAGCTTCCGGCAGCACTTCCTGGTGTGGAGGAAGTGCCACACGAGCACCCAGAGGCACTCCGGGTGTCCCTGGTGAAGGTGCTGGCAGAAGTGCTGACGTCCAGGGCTTCTCAGGCGTTCAATCGCCCCCTGGCAGTGACTAAAGGCCCCTATAGTGTTGAGCTTCCATGCTTCGTTCCCGTGGCCTCTATACCACCCAGGGCGGCTGCCCTCTCCCGGTCCTTCCAGGCGTCCCAGCTGCATACCGCCCCCAGCCACTGACTCACCACAGCTATGACAATTAACAAATATCAGAGCCAAACATTAAAAAAAAGTCAGTTTATTTATTAGAAAGAAACAAAATTCACTCATGGGCAGTTATACGTTGCATTGTCACAATGAAAGTCCAAACATAGAATCAAAATTAAATGCGATATTGACGAAAATGTAATTCAAAAAATAGTTTTTACTGAAGTTTTACAGTAAAAGTGTATGTTTAAAAAGAATTTGCATATAATGCAGTGAATAATTGTAACGCAAAATGAAACATAATTTGCTTTCAAATAATTATGTTTTACTATTTTTTTTACTTTAATTACTCGCTTTAATGTAAAATAGTTAGTTCTATTATACTTATGTAACAATTCCCATGAAAATAACAATCTGTTTAAATACGTGAGCGGCTGAACCACAAAGTGGCTACCACATAGTGCCTGCCAGGGGGTTGGCGAGTGAAGCAAGCAGGGGGCAGAGCCCCGTAGTATGCTATAATTTTCTAATACCCCAAAAAATATAAAAGAAAGCAGCATGAGATTCTCATTTACTGTAGTCCTTCCCTGACTCCGCTCTTTCCAATTCTAACCTTGCAGTGAGCTGGGGCCTGTCCTGGCAGGATACTAATCTTGGAGGAGTGGTGGTAGGTCCTGACAAGACACACTGGGCACAGGACTACATTAATTTAATCTACACATATACCCCAGTGAGCTAAGAGAGGTGGGGGACACACAAATCTTTTGCATTTTGTAGTGTGCTAATGAAACACGGGGACCTACAGTCCTAAAATAAAGGCAGCTCATGTAGAGCAAGATGAACCTATCAATTTTGGCAACAGATCCATTTGTGTTCACCATTAACAAATTCCGCCTTATGGTGACCACATTAGTGATCTACCTTTCCTAAGTTAGTGCTCTTCAAACAAACATTGATCTAAGGATGTTAAAGCAATGCTTGCATATGGTCGGGACTTTCAAGAGCTTGACGATGAAATTTTTTAATTTTTATTCGGGCAACACATCCTTTTGTTCTCAACATTATAAACTACAGCACGGCATCGATCAATCGATCACATCACTAATGTCCCTTTTATAAATAGAATGGTCCTCAAGGAAACGTCAGTGTAAGGATATAAAAGCAAAGCTTTCAGGTGCTCCGAAATTCTGAGTATTTCACGATCGAACTTTTCAATTTTGGCAACACATCCTTCTGTTTTTAACATTAAAAAATACAGCTTGTCACTGATCATATCACTGAGGTAATTTAGCTAAGTAGTGGTCTTCAAACAAGCATTGGTCTAAGGATGTACAGTAAAAGCAAAGCTTTCATATGGTTGGACTCTTTGACAGTCTTCTTGATTGTCGCTGTGCAATTCTGTCTCTGGACTTTGTCTTGTATGCCTTGTGTTTGTCTGCTACTTATTAGCTCTGCATTAAGGGCTACTTTTTGTCTGCCAGTAGGTGTGGCAGAAAAGTAATGTGACTGGCAACACTGCAAGCGATCTGGCAACGCTGTGCTGTTGTCCTTGATAGAGCACGTGTATCAGTACCCTCCCATAGCTCAGTGCGAGTTTCAACTCCTTCCGTTAACTACGTGATTTTTGTGACTGCTATTAGCGAAGTTGTGTTTTTGGTTGTGCGTCACGCAAAATGGAACAGCGGAATTTGGAGCAACGTTGTGCCATTAAACGGCAAGTGTGACGTTTGAAAAGTTAAAACAGGCCTATGGGGAACATTCTTTATCCCGAGCTCAAGTTTTTCGTTGGCACAAATCATTTTTGGAAGGCAGAAAACACGTTGAATATGAACACCATTCAGGGAGGACCTCAACTTCAAAAACCAATGAAAACATCGAACGTGTGAACACTCTTGTGAGATCAGACCGTCGTTTAACATTAAAAATGTTGAGTGAACAATTAAATTTGAACAGATTTACCGTTCATCAAATTTTGACTGAACATTTGCACATGTGAAAGGTCTGTGCCAAAATGGTGCCGAAAAACTGCCCTCTCCATAACAGAATTTTTGACCTCAAAAGTCATTCCTGTGGTTCCCCAGCCCCCTTATTCACCTGACCTCAGTCCGTGTGACTTTTTCCTTTTTCTTAAACTGAAAAATGTCCTCAAAGGACGTCATTTCGGGACTTTAGAAAACATCCAAAAGAGTGTAACGGACATGCTGAAGACCATACCGGTTGAAGACTTCCAGCGCTGCTACCAACAGTGGGAACAACGTCTCCATCGGTGTGTAGCTGCCCAAGGGAACTACTTTGAAGGGGATAACATTGATGTTTGAAAAAAATAAAAACTTTGGTAAATAAAAAATCAGTCTCATTACTTTTCTGCCACACCTCATCAATATATATATCTTGTCATTTTATTCTTCCTTCACCTTTTGTTATTAACCTGATGCTCAGCAGATGTCACTGCTCTTTTTTATGCCATTATACTGGTTATTACTTGGTTTTGTGGTCACTTTTCTATATGCATGTGACCACAGGTCACATTCCCTTCCGTTATTGACATTTTATAAAGTTAAATGTTGGATAATGAATAAACACAACACACTTGATTATGAATTCTGGACACGCATTGTGTCCTGTAGGATTATCAATTGACAGGCTTGTGAGGGCCGTGGTTTTATTGCAATAAATATTTTTCGCCATCGGTAAAGTGACCACCAGATTTCTGCGACCTAAAATTTGTTGAATTTCAAGAACATTTCAGGCCATGTTCCGGATTAGTTCTTGCTTGTCTATGTGCTTCAGCAGCTTGCCTGCTTATTCTTCTTTGTTCTTCATCACTTAATCACTTTTTGTGATGTGGTTGATGCTCCACAGATGTCACTGCTCTTTTTTTTTCTTCCTTTTCTTCCAATTATGGTGTTCCTTGTCACATGATCAGCCACAGCAATTTACTTGACTTTCAGGAGGTGTCGCTGCTCTTCTTTTTCTTTCCGCCATTTCACATGGTTTTGCGATTACTTTGGTGTAATAAACACACAACCATAAGACATGGCCTCCAAGTTGCCGCAACCTAAAATTTTTTGAATTTCAAAAACAAATCAGACTATGTTAAGGATTATATCTTGCTTGTCTGTGTGCTTCAGCGTCTTGTCTGCTTATTCTTTCTTGTTCTTCGTCACTTAATCACCTTCTTTGATGTGGTTGACACTCAGCAGATGTTGCTCCTCTGCATTTACTTTCTTCCAATTATTATGATCCTTGTCAAATGATCAGCCTCAGCGATTTACTTGACTTTCAGGAGATGTTGCTGTTCTTCTTTTTCTTTCCTCTATGTCACATGGTTTTGCAATTACTTTGCTGCAATAAACACACACGACCACATATCTTGGCCACAGGTTCCTGCTACGTAAGATTTTTTAAATTTCCAGAATGTATCCGATCATAAACATTTGATTAAGAAAATAATTTTTATCATAATTTTATTTTCATTTAGTTTTTCTGAGGGTTAGGGAGCCATGAGGATCTTTGTTTTGGCATAAGGGGCCTTAGAAGAAACAGTTTTAGAAGCACTGGTCTAATTGATTCCTTGGAATGGTTTTCCTAGCTTGAATTATTTCACTATGTTGTTTTGGTAATTGGAATTTATTATTATTACGGTTTTTGTGCAATTGCTGCTGCTTTTCTTTCTTATTCACTCATCACATGATATCTCTTTACAGGAAATCTGCTGCCCTTCTATGTACTTTGTGGGTTGAACCCCAGGAGGCAGGCCCCCCTGACATCACTGCTGCTGGGTCCTCCCTCCAGCTTTAGAAGTGGAGCAGAGAAGAGGATCCATCAGTAGGTCCATGAGTATTGTTATTTCCTTTGGTTTTTCTTTCTGTGTTTTTTGTGTATTGATTGCACAATTTTGTATTTGTGACTTTGTTTGTTAGTTTGTAGATTGCCGTTTTAGGCAAATCCTTTTTTGCCTTATTTTTGCCCTTTTTCCATGTTTTCCTATTTTTATTAATAAATCTTCTAATTAATAAAGATTCCTGTTCCAGTGGTGTCTACAAGCCAGGGTGTTATGGTTTACTGTCCCTCATAAGACATTCTGGAGCTTTCATAGCATTCTGATCTTTTAAAAGCCAGCATGTGGTAATTGGAGCTAGCTGACTTGGGGAGCCTCTTCTGTACAGGTCTCCGTTCCGGATCATTTTAGTGACCTTTTCACCAGGTCGCCAGATCACAACATAATGAACCACCCAACTAATTAAAAAAACATCCTTAAAAGCATCTTTATTGTGAATCTGTTCAGGTTAAACTAAACTTTTTGCGACATTCTCTGAATGAGGCAGATTAAAAAAAAATCAGTATACTGCTGCTGGATTATGTGAATTTCCCCTTGGGATTAATAAAGTATATATATATATATATATATATATATATATATATATATATATATATATATATATATATATATATATATATACTAGCAGAATACCCGCTTCAGGCGAGAAGTAGTGTGTTAAAGAAGTTATGAAAAGAAAAGGAAAAATTTTAAAAATAACGTAACATGATTGTTAATGTAATTGGTTTGTCATTTATATGAGTGTTGTTCTCATATCTATATCTATCTATATATCTATCTATATATATATATATATATATATATATATATATATTGTGAACCCGGTCCTGACACAGACAGGTGGACATCTTGTTAAAACACCACCCCATGTTTATTAAATACAATATTTACAAATATTGGTCACTCAGACCCAGTTCAAAGTGCACAATACCCCAATAAACACACAGTCCTGGCCACAATGCCTTGTCTTCGGGCCGCCTCCACAGCTCCTCTTGCCTCGTCCTCCTTCCACCCGACTCTAGCCTCGAATGAATGGAGACGGCCCCTTTTATATGGTTCCCGGATGAGCCCCAGGTGTTCCGGGCATTCCTCCTCTGGCCACGCCCCAGCGTGGCGGAAGTGCCGGCTGTCCTTCCGGCTGCTGTCCGGGCGCCGTCATAAATCTTCCCCCCAGCACTTCCTGGTGTGGCAGAAGTGCTGGGGTAACAGGTCCCCAAGGCATTGGGGCGCCTCCTGGCGGTGACCACGGGCCCCTACAGGGTGGGGCTTCCATGCCCGGTACCCGTGGCCCCCAAAGCAACCCGGAAGGCAACCCCCACGTGATCCAGGGTGGGTGCAGACCCACATCCAGTCCTTCATGTCGTCCTGGCCGGGTCATGGCCCCTGGCATCCCTGACAATATATATATATATATATATATATATATATATATATATATATATATATATATATATCAAAATACCCACGCATGCCAGCAGAGAAGTAAAAAGAAAAGGAAACATTTTAATAATAAGGTAACATGATTGACAATGTAATTGATTTGTCATTGTCATGAGTGTTGCTGGTATATATATATATATATATATATATATATATATATATATATATATATATATATATATATATATATATATATATATATATATATATATATATATATATACACATATATATATACATACGACTATATATGTATATACTAGCAAAATACCCGCGCTTCGCAGCGGAGAAGTAGTGTGTTAAAGAAGTAATGAAAAATTAAAGGGAACATTTTGAAAATAACGTAACATTATTGTCAATGTAATTGTTTTGTCACTGTTATGAGTGTTGCTGTAATATATATATATATATACACATTGTAACAGATTCAACAGGAGACAACAAAAAGGTTTGGGGTTTTCCGGCCCCTTATATTGTCGACACTCCAGTATTTCAAACAAACACTTAGGTCAAACATAAACAATTCATGCGCGACGCCATACTAGGCCGGCCATTTTTATATGGGAGGAGCCGGAAGTGCAGGAATGCTGGGAAGGAGTGTGATGGATGATGGGAGAAACTGACATCATCAAAGATGGCGGAGGGAGGGCGGAAGTAGACGTACTGCGGGCAGGTCTTTATGGCGGAGTGTCTTTGGGTCTGGAAAACAAAGAAACAAGGTTAGTACCCCGCCATTCCCCGCCGGCGAACATCCTTCGATGTGTTTTAAGATCCGTCCGCGATCTCCTACTTGCGCATGCGTGACAAGACCCCCCCCTCAGCCCGAAACCGTCAGGACGGCCGGACCGACCCGAGAGGTCGTGGATACGGGAGAGGGCATCGGCGTTGGCCTGAAGGCCGCCACGGCGATAAGTGACGGTGAACTTATAAGGTTGTAAGTCCAAAAACCACCTGGTGACCCGCGGGTTCGACTCTTTATGCAAGGACATCCACTGCAACGCGGCATGGTCAGTCACCAGAGTGAACTCGCGACCCAACAGGTAGTACCGGAGATAAGTCACAGCCCACTTTATGGCCAGGGCTTCCCTCTCCACCGCCGCATACCGGGTCTCCCGGTCCAGCAGTTTCCGGCTCAGGTACATTACGGGGTGTTCAACACCATCGATACTTTGGCTCAACACGGCACCCAAGCCTGTGTCCGAGCATCGGTCTGGAGGATAAAGGGAGCTCCAAAATCCGGAGTCCGTAACACAGGTGCCGACGCTAGGGCCTTCTTTAAGTCACTGAATGCATGTTCCGCCACATCGTTCCATACCACGTGGAGGGGAGCACCTTTCTTTGTTAAATTAGTCAAGGGTGCTGCTCTTTCGGAGAAACGGGTACGAACCGGCGGTAATACCCAGCTAGCCCCAAGAAAGCCTGCACCTGTTTCTTGGTACTCGGACGGGGCCATTCCAGGATGTCTTTAACTTTGGAGCATTGTGGTCTCACCTGTCCTCGTCCCACTAGGTACCCTAAATACTTGGCCTCCTGTAAGCCAAAGAAACATTTTCGGGGATTAATACGGAGGCCGGCGTTAGCCAATGTTGCGAGGACAGCTGAGAGCTGCAATAAATGTTCCTCCCAGGTGCCGGAATAGATGACTACATCATCGAGGTAGGCGGCACTATAGGACTGGTGGGGCTTCAACACTCTATCCACCAGACGTTGAAAGGTAGCCGGTGCCCTGTGCAGCCCAAATGGGAGGACCTTGTACTGCCAATGCCCGCTAGGGGTGCTAAAGGCTGTTTTTTCTTTCGCGGATGCCGTTAAAGGAATCTGCCAATACCCTTTTGTCATGTCAAGGGTAGTCAAGTATCGGGCGGCACCTAGCCGCTCAAGAAGGTCATCAATGCTGGGCATCGGGTAAGCATCGAATTTGGAGATCTGATTCAGACGTCTAAAGTCATTACAGAACCTCCATGAGCCGTCAGGCTTGGAAACAAGGACAATTGGACTAGACCAGGGGCTGTTACTTTCCTCAATTATGTCCATATCCAACATCCGTTGCACCTCCAGTTCCACTTCGGCGCGTTTTGCCTCAGGGAGTCGGTAGGGCCTCTCCCGAACGATCATCCCGGGTTCAGTGATTATGTCGTGCGCAATCAGTGTGGTTTGGCCCGGTATCTCGCTCACCACTTCAGGGATGGCGTGTACAGTTTTAATAATCTCCTGCCGTTGTAAGGGGGTAAGCTCTTTAAGGAGGTTAAGGGCGTTCCCACCAGCGAATAAGGAGAGGGACCTACTAGCATTGGGAGACTCTTCCCGGTCTTTCCAAGGCTTTAATAAATTGACATGGTAGATCCTCTCGGTCGGTCGGCGATTAGGTTGGACAACCAAATAGTCGACCAGTCCTTTTCTCTCCTTAACCTCGTATGGCCCTTGCCAGTGAGCTAACAATTTAGAATGGGATGTGGGAACGAGTACCATCACTTGATCCCCCGGACGGAACTCTCGGAGGACTGAGTTACGGTTGTAGCACCGGACCTGATCTGCCTGCGCACGAGTCACGTGGTCTTTTAGTATTGGTTTGATTTTTTCGAGCTTATCACGTAGTTGCGCAACATACTCGAGCACATTTGAGGAGGGCAGGGGTTCGGCCTCCCAGCCCTCTTTTAGGATATCCAAAAGTCTCCGGGGCTGTCGCCCATACAATAATTCAAAAGGGGAGAAGCCCGTGGACGCTTGGGGTACCTCCCTGTAGGCAAAAAGGACGAGCGGAAGGAGCTGGTCCCAATTCCTGCCATCGGCGCTGACTACCTTACGGAGCATCTGTTTGAGTGTCTGGTTAAAGCGTTCTACCAACCCGTCTGTTTGGGGGTGATAGACAGACGTCTTTAGGTGCTTTATCCTGAGTAATCTGGCATCTTCCTTGAACGTATCCGAAGTGAATGGTGTACCCTGGTCCATGAGGACTTCTTTGGGGATACCCACTCTTGAAAATAAATTAACCAGTTCCCGTGCGATATTTTTTGTAGTAGCGGAGCACAGGGGAACCGCCTCTGGGTATCGGGTCGCATAATCAACCATGACTAATATATATTTGTAGCCACGGTTTGAGGGTTCCAGGGGTCCAACTAAATCTACCCCTATTCTGTCAAACGGGACGTCTATTAAAAGAATAGGGACGAGAGGAGCGCGGTCCCTCCTCGGAATCTGGCGAATCTGACATTCCGGACAGGACTGACAGAAACGCCGGACCTCCTCATTGATCCCAGGCCAATAAAAGCGGAGTTTAACTCTCTAATGTTTTTCGCCCCAAGATGGGCCTAAGAGGTGGCGTGTGCTAGTTCACTCACCTCCCGCCGGAAGGTACGTGGCACTAACAACAGTTTCCGCACCTCACCCTCGTAAGTTGCCACCCGATACAACAGATCATTTTCTAACACAAAGAAGGGCTTGCGTGGCATGGAACCATCAGCATGTGTGCTACCAGGAAGAACAACTGCATTCCGGGCAAACCGCAGGGAATCATCATTCCACTGTTCTCTTTTAAAAGACGCAGGCGTAGACCGAAATTGATGATCCAGGTTGCTTAGTGGATCTTGAGACGGGTTTGGCGGAAGTGTCCCCCGGCTTGTCCCTTCCCCGGCGGATACTTCCGGGTCAGAGGGTGCCACTCGGGAATCCACTCCCGACATGCCTGCGCCATCTTGGCTTGCCCCTGTGCATGGCGTGGAGATCGCGGGAAGGGCACCTCGTCCCCTCATGGCTAGACCCAAGGAGGCTCTGGGAGCGGTGTTCATCCTACCGCTGCTAATTTTGGACCAGTCTTGCCCCAAGATTACCGGATAGGGGGGTTCAGGCAACACCGCGACCATCAAATTGGACACCTGCCCCTTCCAGGTAACGTAACACTGGGCGGATCGATATGATCTGGTCTCCCCATGTACACAGGTGACTTGTAAATGTTTCGTGAGCCACTGTCGCGGTAAGACAAAACGGCGAGCAACAATGGTAATGTTACTGCCGGAGTCGAACAAAGCCACCACAGAGTGCCCATTTAACAACACCACTCCCGTATTCGGACTTGCCAGCGGGTGAGACGGAGTACAGTACCTCTCTTTAGTAGCACAGGTGCAGTCCATCGGCTCCGATGATGTGTTGAGGGGGCAGGTTGGCAGTAGATGACCGGTCTCTCCACACTTGTAACAGCGTGGGGAGGCCGGCTTTTCTTTAAATTTCTGCGGCGCTTCCGCAGCGCGTCGAGAGGGCTCGGGGTGGGCCACCCGTCCCTGTCGATTCCCACGCGCTTGCCGTTCCGATCCCCCGGATCGGTAGACCGCCAGTTAACGTTCCAGTACCTCCAGGAGACCTGACATTTCCTTATAAGGATGGGACCGGACCTGCTGGGCGAGAGAACTAGGCAGGGCGTTAACCAGGCCTTCACAGGCCACTTGTTCGACCACTTTTCTGGCTTGGGGGCCTTCTGGCCGTAGCCACCTCCCGATCTTACCCCAGAACTCGAATGCCTGCGCTCGGGCTGGCTTCTCCGGGTCGAACTGCCAGGTTCTCCATTCCGCCACCTGCTGGCCCGGTGTTATGCCATAGTGGGCCAGTATCTCCTTCTTTAGGACGTCGTATTTGGCGGCCTCCTCCTCGGGGAGGTCGTAATAAGCGCGCTGCGCGGGTCCCTTCAGGTAGGGCGCCAAGATGGACGCCGACTCGGACCGCTGCCACTCATTCCGGGTGGCCGTCCTTTCAAAGATCCCTAGGTAGGACTCGACATCATCGGCCTCCGTCATAGGTACCAGGGGTGGCGGTGTATGGCGCGGATGGTCTGCGATTGCTCTCCGGACCTCGGCCAGCTGAGCCCTTGTTAATTCCAACTCCCGGTTGGTCGCGGCCTGGGATTGCTGCAGTGCCGCGATTTGGGCGCTCATCCCCTGTAGCACTGAATTCAGGTCCTGTCCTTCCAACATTTTTCTCGGACAACGATCCTGCCGGCTACGCCAATGTAACAGATTCAACAGGAAACAACAAAAAGGTTTGGGTTTTTCCGGCCCCCTTATATTGTCGACACTCCAGTATTTCAAACAAACAGTTAGGTCAAACATAAACAATTCATGCGCGACACCATACTAGGCGCCGCGGCCATTTTTATATGGGAGGAGCCAGAAGTGCAGGAATGCTGGGAAGGAGTGTGATGGATGATGGGAGAAACTGACATCATCAAAGATGGCGGAGGGAGGGCGGAAGTAGACGTACTGCGGGCAGGTCTTTATGGCGGAGTGTCTTTGGGTCTGGAAAACAAAGAAACAAGGTTAGTACCCCGCCATTCCCCGCCGGCGAACATCCTTCGATGTGTTTTAAGATCCGTCCGCGATCTCCTACTCGCGCATGCGTGACAACATACATACACACACATACACACATTATATCTATATCTATATATATATATAGCAAAATACCCACGCTTCGCAGCTGCGAAGTACTGCCTTAAAAGTTTTATTGAGAAGAAAATTAAACCTTTTTAAACTGAGGGAAAATATGCCAATAATTATTTGTTAAGGATCTCTTTGTATACCACATTGTGAGTTCGGCCCTCCGGTTGTAATATGACCAAGCTATGCGCTGAGCTTACTCTTGAGCATGCAACGTACAGTTGGCCATGTGAACAGTAATCTTGTTTCAAATCTCACAGCTTGGATTGCTGCTGTCATAATCGTTTTGAGTTTCACGGTTTGTTTCAATTACGACAGTATTTGTATGACTTTTGTTGAAGTGACATTCGGCATCTGTCAAGCGTTGTAAGTTTACAACCAGTTTCATCGATAACTTCACATCCAGCTTTTGAGAGTTTAAACATTCATAAACATCAAAGTGTCCACTACTGAAATCGTCACCTGTCAATCTAAGATGTTTAAGAGGCATTGGCGATTATCGAAAGGTGTAAAATATTTGACCATTTCGATACACTTGAAAGTGACAACCGAACAATTCAGCGGCAGCCATCAACTCACATGCAGAACCATAGGTGAAGGGCTTAAGCATTTCACTCTTCTAGTGCTCCTGTGTAGTATAATTATCTCCTGTACCGTCATCAGTCCACACCTTGAACCTGTCCCAGTCATTCAATACATAAGACACAATGTTCTTCCGGATATCAAGAGTGAGCCTGATATGGCCGTGCAATATGTAACACAGAGAATGGAAAAGATAGGTGCCATCTCCGGGCATGGAAACCACTCAGTAAGTGACAGTTCTTTGATCGATGGTGATCACCTCGATAGACATGTTAATGGGGGTATGGTTGGAATGATAAAGGAAATGGGTACCTGAACAATGTAAAGTAAGTCTAAAATACCTATACAATAACTATATTTATAATCATAATAAATGAACAATAAAACAGCGGTGAAGCTGTGGATTAAATATAAAGGCTGTAGTTATCAGCAGGGAGACGCGAATCCCGTGGCGAAGCAAGGAAGGGAATGAAGAGACTGGAGCGACAGACGGCCTTATATAGGCAGGCAGCCAACAACGAGGGAGGCGTTGGGATGGGGGACCCAACGCCACCTCACACGGTGACTGAGCTGCAGGCTATGGACATATATATGTACTGTCAGGGATGCCAGGGGCAACAACCCAACCGGGACGCCGTGAGGGACCGGAAGAGGGTCAGAGCCCACCCTGGATCACGTGGGTGCCACCTTCCTGGTTGCTCTGGGGGCCACAGGTACAGGGCATGGAAGCTCCACCCTGTAGGGGCCTGTGGTCACCGCCAGGAGGCGCCCCAATGCCTTGGGGACCTATTACCCCAGCACTTCCGCCACACCAGGAAGTGCTAGGGGGAAGATATAGGACGGCACCCGGAGAGCTGCCGGGAGGACAGCCGGGAACACCAGGGGGTCATCCGGGGACTGTTTAAAAGGGGCCGTCTCCATTCATTCAGGGCTAGAGTCGGGTGGAAGAAGGACGAGGCAAGAGAGGAGAGTGGAGGCGGCCCGAGAAGAAGGCATTTGTGGCCAGGACTGTGTGTGTGTTGGGGTTTGTGCACTATTTGAACTGAACTGGGTCTGTGTGACCATTACAATTGTTGTAAATATTGTAAATAATAAACGTGTGGTGGTGAGTAACAACATGTCCGCCTGTCTGTGTCCGGGTCGGCTCCACAGTACGTAAGTAGGATTCAGTTAGCGTTGGGAACCTGCGTACCAAATTTCTTGAAGATGGGCCCATAAGTAACAAAGACTGTTGAAAAGTTCTATATGGTGGCCGACAGTGGCATCATACCACCGAAATAAGTACCAAATTTCAGCCTTTTACCTACACGGGAAGTTGGAGAATTAGTGACGTTAGAAAGTTCAATATGGCAGCTGACAGTGGCGTCATACCCTTGAAATAAGTATGTACATTGGTTTCGGTTAGCGAAGGGAAGCCGCCTACCAAATTTCATGAAGATGGGGCCATGAATAAGAAAGTTCAACATGGCGGACATTGTTGACCGTTATGACCGTTATGCATAGAATTTCGAAATGAAACCTGCTTAACTTTTGTAAGTAAGCCGTAAGGAATGAGCCTTCCAAATTTCAGCCTTCTACCTACACGGGAAGTTGGAGAATTAGTGACGTTGGAAAGTTCAATATGGCGGCCGACAGTGGTGTCATACCAACGAAATAAGTACGTACATCGGTTTCAGTTAGCGCAGGGAAGCCGCCTACCAAATTTCGTGAAGATGGGGCCATAAATAAGAAAGTTCAACATGGCGGACGTTGTCGACCGTTATTGACCGTTATGACCGTTACACGTAGAATTTCGAAATAAAATGTGCTTAACATTTGTAAGTAAGCTGTAAGGAATAAGCCTGCCAAATTTCAGCCTTCTACCTACACGGGAAGTTGGAGAATTAGTGATGAGTCAGTGAGTGAGTGAGTGAGTGAGTGAGTGAGTCAGTGAGGGCTTTGCCTTTTATTAGTATATATATATATATATATATATATATATATATATATATATATATATACACACACATATATATATAACAGAAATGTTGTTCTTCCATTTTGAATACATTTCCCCCACATGCTGCTCAGGCTAACTATATAAGAAATTTAAAATTATGGTCCTAAAATTTTCAGTGGCATTATCCTTTGTTGAATATATCTTGGACTTTGAAGAGGATGAGAACTTTACTGATACTGAGGGCCATGTTGGTTCCAGTTAAAACAGCACTGACCTCCTAATCTATACTAATAAAAGGCAAAGCCCTCACTCACTCACTCACTCACTCACTCACTGACTCACTCACTCACTGACTCATCACTAATTCTCCAACTTCCCGTGTGGGTGGAAGGCTGAAATTTGGCAGGTTCATTCCTTACAGCTTCCTTACAAAAGTTGGGCAGGTTTTATATCGAAATTCTACGCGTAATGGTCATAACTGGAAGCAGTTTTTCTCCATTTACTGTAATGGAGATGAGCTTCAACGCCGTGGGGGCGGAGTTTCGTGTGACATCATCACGCCTCCCACGTAATCACGCAGTACATAGAAAACCAGGAAGACCTCCAAAAAGCTCTGAAGAAAACATGCATTATATAATTGAGAAGGCAGCGAAACAATAAGAAGCGGCGAAAGTGACATATACAACCATATTCATGAGTTCTGCTACTTCGGAAACAAAGCACGATGTAAACCTACACTTTAAATTAAGTTCATAGACAGGCTGCCGCTGGCGTTTGTAATTTAGTGCCTGCCCATATAAGGCCGTCCGTCAGCGGCAATCCAATAGCAAACTGCCACTAAATATTCACGGGTGAAGGACTGTGCTTATGGAGAGGAAGATGAGATGGTCAGGGTGGTGTTTGACACAAACTCAGCGAAACTGCGAGAGAAAGTTTTAAGTGCCAGGACTAAGGTAACATTAAATGCAGCCATGGACATAGCAGGAGATGGCACCAGCACAGCTGGGAACCTTCGATGCATGTACACCGAGCGGCTCACGTGAACTGGCGCGTGCACAGATAAAAGCAACAGTTCCAAAGAGCTGAACAAAACCGAATTACACAATTGAAAAGGCAGCAAAAAATATGAAGCGTCTGACACATATAAGCATATTCATAAATCCAACTACTGCGGAAACAAAGCACACGTTGGAAAAAGTCAATGTCCCGCTAAAGGAAGACAGTGTAAAAAAAAACCCGTGCATGCAGTGTGTCAGGTCTCAGATAAAGAAGAAGACGAGCTGTTTATTGATGCAGTAAGAAACGAATCGATGAATGAAACCTGTCATCTTTACAGCGATTGACAAACACGGAATGTAACTTGAACACAACACATCCTACAAATACGAACCTGATTGAAAGAAATAATGATAATCAAATCCTTGATGACAGCAACACTCAGTAACACTCACAAAACAAATACTGTATATTGACAGTCATGTTACGTTATTTTTAAAATGTTCCCTTTTCTTTTTCTAGCTTTTTTAACACACTACTTCTCCGCTGCGATACGCGGGTATATATATATGTATATATATATATCCCGATCTACATACTCGAATAATGGATACTTTATTAGCCATCAATGATTGTTTTGGTAAAGCCATACTCAGTGTATTCATTAGATGAGCGGTAAAAAGTAAGAGCGAGGGAGGATGACTTATTGAGGCATGCAGGCTGTAGTGCGCGTCAACTCTATCTGAATTGCGATCACATTTGAAAAAATATATCTTTTCAAGTTCTATTTAGTCCATATGTGTCAAACTCAAGGGCAGCGGGCCACATCCGGCCCGGCGCGTAATTATATCCGGCCCGCGAGATCATTTTATATACTGTATTATTGTTATTAAAGCCGGGTATATGAAGCGCTGGTAACACAATAAACTACAGATCCCATAATGCAGCGCTTCAGCTGCCTTGCCAACACTTACCGCGTTAATCAAGTCTACCTTATGATGCTGCAAGTTATTGCGAAGCTAGCTCACACGATGCTGAAGAGAAAAGTTGATTCTGAAAATAGAGCCTTTAAAACCGATGGGAGGCTGAGTATATGTTTACTGAACCCGTGTGTCTCATTTGTGGAGCTAATGTGGCTGTAATTACAGAATTTAATCTAAGACGGCACTATGAGACAAAACATCAGGGTAACCTGAATGCAATGCAGAAGATACAGAAAGCAGAATAATTAAATAAGAATCTGACACTTCAGCGGACGTTTTACCCGTGCACAATCACAAAGTGATTTCAAGTGAAGCTGCTTTTATGGGAGACACAAATGCACCAGTGCACCTTGCCCCACTTTCCCTGTTGCCAAGTAATGTTAAACCAAGTCGTCACTACGGTGTTCCCAAATCCGCACTTTGCTGATAAACTGAGCGCACTGAGTTTGCACGGCGCTTTGGTGACTTTGAAGAACAAAAAAAGTCCGTCTACATGCGGCTCGAACCTTGTGCATGTTTGGTAGCACATATCTGTGTGAGAAGCTCTTCTCAGTGATAAAGACTAACAAAACAGCACACAGGAGTCGCCTCACTGATGAGCACCTGCAATCCATCCTGAGAATCTCCACAACACAGAACCTCACACCAAACAGAAACGAACCTGTGGCCAAAAAAAGATGCCAGGCGTCCAGCTCTAAAATGACATATGAGCAAAGACAACTGAATGATTTGATTTGTTATTGCTGAAAGGAACACATTTTATTTATATTTCCAGGTTTTGTTATGCAGCATGTTCATATTTGAATTTGTATAATTTTGACAGGATATATTTTTATGGAGAGCAAAATCTTTTGGGATATTTAAAATCTACGTTTATTTTTTATATAAAATTACATAAGAGTAAAGAAATTTGAATGTTTGTTCTTTTAACGTTTACTTTATTTCTAACTTGTATAATTTAGACAGGATATATTTTTATGGAGAGCAAAATATTATAAATTGTTTAAGGTTTGAGTTGATTTATTCACGAATAATATTCCTGTCTGTTTTTACCATTCCTACCAAAGATATTTCTGTCGACTAAATAAAAATTCCTTCTATTTAAAATTTAAATAGAACTTAAACAAATACGATAGTTCATAATATCCACGCAGACTTGCACGTAAGAGCGGGAGTCATCCGTTTTAACAAGCAGCGTATTGCACTGATACGAAATAGCTGTTTGTGTATATATGTAGATATGTATGTATATGTATATATATGTTTATATATGTGTGTGTGTGTATGTATATATGTATGTATGTATTTATGTGTGTGTGTATATGTATGTGTATATATGTAGATATATATATGTATGTATATATGTGTATATGTATAGATATGTATATATATATGTTTATGTGTGTGTGTGTAAATATATATATATATGACAACAACACTCATCACTCACAACAGTGACAAAACAATTACATTGACAATCATGTTACGTTATTTTTAAAATGTTTCCTTTTCTTTTTCATTGCTTCTTTAACACACTACTTCTCCGCTGCGAAGCGCGGGTATTTTGCTAGTCTGTCTTAATAAAAGGGAAGTGTCTGTGTATTTGTGTGTCTCACTAGTTGCTATGTCTCTATCATTCCAACAGATGGTACATCACAAACATTTGTAATAATAAAATGCATTGCATTTGTCATTCCAACAGATGGCCCTTCACAAACATTTTCAGTAATGTATTTTATTACTTCAAATATTTGTGATGTACCACCTGTTGGAATGACAAATGCAATGCATTATATTACTGCATGCATTACTAAATACTGTATATTTCCATACAATGTGGACCTGGGTGGCACAGTGGCTCACAGTAAGTAGGCCAGGGTTCAGATCCCAGGTCTTCCCTACGTGGAGTTTGCCTTGTGATGGACTGGAACCCTCCCCAGGATTTGCTCCTGCCTTGCACCCTATGCAAGCTGGGATAGGCTCCAGCAGACCACCATGACCCTGTTCAGGACTAAGCAGGTTAGAAAATGACTGACTGACAATGTGGACAACAAATATTAATAATATGAGGCCTATGTTGATTACTTAGATTTCAGTCTGTCTTAGATGAGTAGCATAGCTCGTATCTCGGTACAAATCAACAATATAGTTTGTGGTGGATTGCCGGCATTTTACTCTGGCCCTCACCCCCAGGCCACCAGGAGGAGCTCTCCCGACAGCATGATCATGCCCCGAGTTCCAGCAGGGCATCATGGACTATGCAGTGTTTATACACAGCCCTGCTGGATACCTTGGGGGCCACCAGGCATCGCTGTAGGGGGGCTCGTAGGCTCACATGTGCCCTATAACCCAGGAGTACGTCATAGTCATGTGACGGGAAGAAACGACGTGCTCCCGTGGTGAAGAAAAGGACTGTTTGCCCTGACCCGGAAGGAATAAGGAACTGTGGACTGATTGGGCAGGAACATCTCCGGGTCAGGGTGTATAAAAGGATTGTGGGAAAGCCCAGACAGTGAGCTGAGCTGGGAGGTAGGAGGGCGAAGTGTCTGGGCGAGGAGGAAAGAGTATTGGTTGGAGATTTATTTGTGATTTATGAGTGTAGAGTGGAGGGTGCTTTGTGCACTGTGTAATAATAAAAATAATAGTTACTATACTCTCACCTGGTGTTCAGAGTGGTACCTGAGGGTGTTAGAGGTGGACCACGCTTCTATCTGCTACAAGGTTTATTAAGGTAAAGCTGCTGTCTCCTCAAAACCCACTGAAACCAAGTCTATTGAAATCTCACCCAAGTCTGCTGCTGTAGCCTCCAAGTCCTCTATTTATGCTGTCTCCTCTGTTAAGCCCCCAGGTTCTGTTTATGCTTCTGAACTCTTTGAATTACATACTCCAGGATTTGTTTCTGTTACTATTGAACTGTTTGTGCTGTTGTGGTGCTTGAACCTCCTGTTCTGGTATTAATTGTCTTTTCATTCAGATTTACAGCATTACCAAGATGATAATAAACCTAAGGCAAAGAGCAATCACTTACCAAAAAAGCACAAACATCAAGCCGGAGTTCTGCAGTATGGACTTTTGTGCTTGTTTATTGAAGATGGGCCCTGTCCACTGTGCATTTGGGGCTGAGAATTCCTCACCCATGGCACCTCAAAATATGTTAAACTTCACAAGACCTTTAGAAACAAGGCTTATTACACATCCTAAAAAAGACAATAGAATTTTCTTGTCACAAAAATGACGACTTACACAGTCAGATTGAAATCAGAGCTAACCATCAAGTGCAAATGGTGTATTTAATAGCCAGATGCAAACAGCCTTACACAACTGGCGAGAGCCTCGTTCATACAGCTACCATAGCAATCAGTAAAGCCATCAACGGTGCTTGACATCTTTGTGATCTGCTTGCACAAGACTGACACATTGATGAGCTGGCACAAGACATTAAAGGTCAGTTGATTGCATGTGTCTGGCAGAGTGAAAAAGTCTCATTCCATTTACATAAATCAACTGATTATATAAATGGGTCTGTCCACCTACATGCATTAAGCCAGTGTCACATTGTGCGCCTTTTGGGTAAGTCAGACTGCCAGACCACGTCAGTTTACATGACTGAAAATCCCTGGGCATGTCAAACTTATCGACTGCTTTTTATAGCAACTAATAGTGTGCTGCCAGTCGGAGCTGGCACTGTATGAAGGGCTAGTAGGTATGGCAAGTTCAGTTGCTGGCCCTTCTTCTTCCTTTTTTCCGTAAAACACAAGACATCTGGCAGACGAGTTTCTCATAAGCGCTCTACTTGTTCATCACCTTCACCGTATCCACATGCGCAGGAGCCAATTTTATAGCTGGCTTCTCCAATTTGCCTCATCCATGGCTACCTGAGTAGTGGGTTCCTCTCAAGTCCAGACCAAGAATGTTACAATACCATCTAACTAATTTCAAGAACTCGTCTTAGCTTGGCCAGTTAGATCAGTCGTTCCAAAGTTGTTTTGTTTCTCACAGTCCCTTGGAGTATGCAGATCACACCGAGCAATCTGCTAACCATATTGAACTTTATTTCCTTTAACAATTGTGTGAATTGAAATTTAGCAAAGCAGAGTTTCACTAAAGGTTATATCACATGATGATTCTTCATGTCATAGCCTTCACTTACACAATCCTAGAGAGTCTGAGGCAGTGGTTGGCACACTCCCGTGAATCCTAATCACTTAATGTGACATGGCCTGCAACCTGCTCCAACAAAATGAAGTAGTCATAGTGGTGGCTCTACACACAAGAAAGCTGACAACCAAGAAATGCTTAACTGGAAGTACAATGCAAAGAACACAACGACGAGGAATAAAGAACACACGTGTATCTTGGACCTCACAAAGAGAAGAGAACCTCTGTGACTGCTAATGCTCACCAGCTATAGCGTAGCAATGGGTTGTGCCGACTCTGCAAAGCACAAGGGCCTTCAAGCTTGGGGGGTCCACTCGGGGCCGTATAGATTTTTACAAATTTTTCAACAACTTAAATCATTTGCACAGTTCATTATGTTAATAATTCACAGTTTCAGTGACATGTCCATCACCAGGCAAGTCCAATCCAATCTATGATGATATTATGTATTCGGCAGGTTTACAGTTTACACAAATTTAGATTTTGGGAGTTCGGAGGCTCAGAGCCACAATCAGAGGCACAACACATCCTAGTCTGCCTTACAGAGAAGTGCACATTCCCAAATTGGGTGATCTGGCATGCCATAGCAGATGTGAACAGAAGACGTTTTGAAGGAGTCACATGAATGGTAAATATACATTAATATCATAAATAATTGGTACTTTTGAACTTTGATTTGATGTCAACAGTTTCCAAAGTTCAAACTCGTAAACGGTAAATCAAAGCAATTCTGTTGATAAGTTCTGGTCCCCATTAGTTAGCAAACACCGAATATTTGAACAATTTGACACTTTTTATACTCTCGCCAGATGACACCATGTCAGTCAGTAGCAGTGGATCCAGAAAACATTATAAGAGTGGTGCTGCTAAACGTAAGGTACGCCTGCAACGGGAATTGCAAGACGCTAAGCTTACCAAGATTTATATCTTTCTCAAAACTGAGCAAGGGCCGGCGGTGGTAACTGAGAATCCTGATGCTGGTGAATCGTCGCAATGGCTGCAAGCAGGTTATGCAGACAATGCGGTGAGTGAAATGATGTCAACTACTGAGTCTGGAAGTAGCCATACAATGGCTACAGGTGCTGTCTGTTGAAACCATTACAAATGGAGAAACTACTAAAGACAAACAAGAAATATATATGACAAGGCAATCTCCTACTGACAAGGCAAATTTCTTGGAGCCATTGACACCTCACTTTATTGTATGATGTCCATTTTCTCAGAACTTCTGTAAACCAGGTCGATTGTGTAGTAGCATCCTGTCAGCCAGTGTTGTCATTTTAATATGTTACAAATTGAAATTGCTTCATTTTATAGCACAGAACAGTTCCTACTTTCTGGCTTACATTATATTTGAATCATCTTCGTTCACACAGTCGTGTTAGAAAAGCAAGCGGGTCCACCTCTTCCAGATATTTATGTACTACTACTACCCACACCTCCCACATTCCATTCTTACAATTTACTTTATTTTTGCTAACTTACAGCTGCTGTAATAAAGCGATTTAAAAAAGTTATTACAAATTCCCTTTAGAAGGCCAATTGGTTTGTCACCAGCGTGTCATCTGGTAGTATTACTAACATTTATGGTAGAGAGGAAGTGCCCACCTCAGGGTGCTGAACAGGGGCCTTCAGCACGCTAGCTACGCCACTGCTCACCAGCCTGGGTGCTCAGCTGCCAATATTAGATCCAGGACATTATAATAATAATAATAATAATACATTTTATTTCAAGGCACCTTTCTAAACACCCAAGGACACTGTACAGATAATTAAATCATACACCAACAAAAGCATAAATGTACACCTACACATATACGTATATCTATATCTATGGCACTGAAAATGCAGCAATAAGAATACAGCCTAAGGTGGTGTAGTGTAAGCTAATCTAAATAGATGTCTTAAGACGAGATGTGAAAATAGGTCAAGAGTCCACGCCCCGAATGTTTTGTGGTAGTGAGTTCCAGAGACGAGGAGCACTACAACTAAATGCCCAGGAACCCATGGTGATCAGGCGGGCAGAGGGGGTGATGAGATGACCAGAGGCAGAGGACCTAAGAGTGCAGTTAGGTGTATAAACATGTGTGAGGTCAGAGAGGTGTAATGGAGCAATGTTATGAAGTGCTTTGAAGGTAAGTAGAAGAATTTTAAAATCAAATTAGAAATTTTACAGGAAGCCAATGAAGCTGTTTAAGAGATGGGGTCATGTGTTGCACAGAAGAGGTCTGAGTTATAACATAGGCAGCTGAATTCTGAACAAGTTGCAGTTTATGGAGAAGCTTATGTGGGAGACCAAAGAGAAGAGAATTACAATAATCAATGCGGGAAGTGACCAATGCATGAGTAGGGATGGTGGTGCGGTTTAGTATGAGGGAGAGTCACAAGCGTGCAGTGCTACGGAGATGAAATAAAGACGACCATGTAACGTTATTGACATGGGATTCAAAAGATCAAAGATAACCCCCAGACTCTTAACCTGAGGAGAGGGAGAGACTGATGTGCCATCAATATTAAGCGAAAAATTATTACATTTTGATACAGCAGACTTGGAGCCAATGAGGAGAACCTCTGTCTTATGGCTATTGAGTTAGAGGAAATTAGAAGAAATCCAAGCTTTTACCTCAAATAGAAAGTCATGGAGGCAGGAAGGAGGAAGGACAGAGTTGGGCTTTGTAGATACACTATATTGCCAAAAGTATTGGGACCCCCTCCAAATCATTGAATTCAGGTGTTCCAATCACTTCCATGGTCACAGGTGTATAAAAGTCAAGTACCTCGGCATGCAGACTGCTGGCTTCTACAAACATTTGTGAAAGAATGGGTCGCTCTCAGGAGCTCAGTGAATTCAAGCCTGGTACTGTGATAGGATGCTATCTATCTGTGCAGGAATTCAATGTCAATGTCAAATGTATTTATATAGCACATTTAAAACAACATAGGAATGCTGTGGCCAAAGTGCTTTACAATAATAGAATAACAGAAAAACACACAATTAACATGAATAACATAAATAGAAATAAAATAAATGAACATAAATAAAATAAATAATAAATAGAAGTAATGTTACGTAATCACAATGAGGAAACCATCAGTATTACTGAAGGTCACGGAATGCAAGTGAATAGAAATGAGCCTTTAATCTCATTTTGAACAGTTCAATTGTAGACGACTTCTTTATATGATGAGGTAAAGAGTGCCACAGGTGAGGAGCAGCCATTCGTGACATTTCCTCGTTACTAAATATTCCACGGTCAACTCTTAGTGGTATTATAACAAAGTGGAAGCAATTGCGTATAACAGCAACCCCGCCACAAAGTGGTGGCTTTCTGCAGAGTCAATAGCTACAGACCTCCAAACTTCATGTGGCCTCCAGATTAGCTCAAGAGCAGTGCATAGAGAGCGTCATGGAATGGGTTTCCATGGCTGAGTAGCTGCATTCAAGCCTTACATCACAAAGTGCAATGCAAAACGTCGGATGCAATGGTGTAAAGCACACCACCACTGGACTCTAGAGCAGTGGAGATGTGTCCTCTGGAGTGACGAATCACGCAATCCGATGGACGAGTCTGGGTTTGGCGGTTGCCAGGAGAACAGTACTTGCCTGACTGCATTGTGCCAAGTGTAAAGTTTGGTGGAGGGGGGATTATGGTGTGGGTCATTTTCAGGGATTGAGCTTTGCCCCTTAGTGCCAGTGAAAGGGTCTCATAATGCTTCAGCATATGAAGTTATTTTGGACAATTTCATGTTCCCTACTTTGTGGGAACAGATTGGGAATGGCCCTTCCTCTTCCAACATGACGGTGCACCAGTACACAAAGAAACATCTATAAAGAAATGGATGAGCACCATGCAGTAAAGTGGCACTTTTGAACCATTACTTCTAACAGGGTAGGGTAGCAAAACGGTCACCTCACCATTGCTCTCCAGGGAAAAGAGTTTGTAATCAGACCCACACCAAATCTTCTGAGTGAGCAGAGAAGGACAGACAAGCAAACTAGATAAACCCCAATGACGGCAATTAAAGCAACAGAGAGATGCCGAGACTTGAGTTAAAGGCAAGCAAGTGGCTTGGTATCAGAATAAATGATAGTGAACAGGAAGACAAAGAGCCAAGCAGCGGTCAGACGCTTAGCCATGCAACTGAGTTAGCAGCGGTAAAGCAAACTCGTACTGATCAAACTGCTGTGGGCCTCCCTCGGCTGATGATGTCTTGTGATTCAAAGGCCAAAACATCCAGGGGTGCTGAGGATCACACCTGAACATGGGTCTTATGGGCATCTACCCCTAGTAGCAACCAATACAATCCCACTCAAGTCAACCTCAGTGCAAAATGTCATCAGGGATTGTAACATCTGCTCCGATAAATAAATTAAAGCAGGTGCAAAAGGACAGACATGATACAGACCAGCCAACCCCTACTCTGAGGGTCCACCGTGGTAACTGCAACAAAAAAGAAACAATTCTTAAATAAGCTGTCTCCTTCCTCTTTTCAGTGCACTTATGTAGATGCTGGTGCAAGTAGGCATCATATTTACGGAGAAAAAACAAGTTACCATGGTCAAGAGTACTGTCTTGTGAATGCCATCAGCTTTCCAATCACTTTTAGCACATACACAACACACTCTGTCTTGGGGACGGCTGGAGGTGAAAGCAGAAAAACAGATCGAGATCTTCGGACAGGGGATGTGCAAAGTAATCAAAGCTTGCAGAAGACTTCTCCACATTCCTGTCATCTGCCCGAGTATCGCCTTCAGTATCCCCCTCGGCTGTTGTTGCCTCTGTCATGTAACCAGAAGTACAGCCAGTGGCGTAGCTCGAGTTCATGCTGCTCGGGGCGGGGAGGTGCTTCAATTTGCCACCCTCCAACATATCTAAATATGTTAACCGATTTAAATAGAAAATTAAAATAATGTATAGAGAAAAGTTAAGATCAATTTTGCATAGATTTATTCATATATAGAGAAACAGCAAAAAATTTTCACATATAATTATTTATAAGCATCAACTAAACAAGAATATAGTATAAAGGCACTGGTAAGCTGTATTCTGATTATTAGTTTAATATAATTACGCTGCAAAAACCAGAACCAGTTTAGTGTACGAGTGATAAGTGGGGATGTTTTCTGCACAGAGCAAGAATGCATTTGGATTGTTGACGGAACAAATTTATAAACTGTAAATTAGTTGTTTATCTTCCTAGAAATTATTATCGGTGTAATGTTTGTTTATTTTTGTCAATTGCCTCATAAATTTCAACTGCTGTGTCTGATACCATCACAGAAGGCCAGTCTGAACATTGTTTTTGTGGATAAAAATCAGAGAATTTGACCGCCCTCTCCACCCGCCGCTAGCTACACCACAGAGTACAACCCTCTATGGCAGGGGTTCTCACCCAAGGGGGTATCTCAAAATGGAAGGTGGCATCTCGATTCACCAAAATTGAGTAGGGTGCGCTGTCCAACTTTATTGTGGTGTCTTGCAATTTGACGTCATTTGTAGGTAATTTATTAGTTACTTCACCAGGGGCCTCATGTATAAATGGTGCGTCATGCACAAAAATGTTACGTAAGAACGTTTCCATGTTCAAATCGCGATTTATAAAACCTAAACTTGGCGTAAAGCCACACACATTTCCACGGTAGCTCATACCTTGTCGTACGCAAGTTCTGTGCTCGGTTTTGCAGACTGGTGGCACCCAGAGTCAAAGCAGTGCTACTGTTCCTGTGTGGTTTTCCTTTCTTTTTTATATCCACATCCCTGATGTGACTTTATAAAAACACTGAAATTAAGCGCATATTGTTTATTGGTTTAATGCATCTGATTGTAATTAATCTGTAACAATATAATGGTCCACAGAATGGTCAAACTGTTCTAAATACAATCACTGCTTTAGCGTTGTTACTCTCACTGCGACACTTGGAGTATTTATATCACTATATCTGAGGGTGAATCACAGGAGTACAGCAGCTGATCGGAAAGAGAATTATTGGTATATAGCATCAAGCTCACGCTGCCTCAGCCATGCTGTCTATTGAACTGCTCTCATACGGCAAACACTTCAGAGCCTTTACTGTACTGACCTCACAGTTCAGAAACAGTTTCATCCCAAGGACTCTAAACACACTCAATCTGTCCATCAAGCACTCCTTGTAGAACACTTTGTACTTGTAAGTACAATTACCTCACTGTAAACTTATGATACAGTTATTATATTGCACAACCTGAGCCACTTTAAAGCTCGTAATTACATAAGATGACGATATCATTTTTAAGATGAAATGCAGAAAAATATGTTTATTATATTATACAGATAAAACGTTAACTTCATTTAAATAATCTATATTGTTAATAATGAAACATGTGAGGACACAGTGCCGCAGCATCCATTCACAGATTGTTCCTGCCTCGCGCTGTATTCTTGCTGGGCTGGCGAAACACTGGAAGGATAGACGGATAGAATAATTAAACATGTACTACGAAGATATTTCAATGTTCCTTGAAAGTTTTGAAGAAATGGCGTTCTAAGCTTACAGATGGCTTAACGTCTGTTAAGAGCTAATTGTGTGGCGATTGGGTATTTGGGGAAAGAAAAGTAAGGACAGGAATTGGAGGTTAGTACGTGTGAAGAGACAGGACAGCTGCAATAAATTATTACATCGAAGGTCGTGCATGGCGCAGCAAGCATCTTGCGTGAGACCTGAACAATCACTGCGCCACTGTGTTCCCATGTTTAATAACATGATTTAACTCCTATCATCATGAAAATTATATCATGTATACATCTCAGTATTTTAGTTATTCAGAGAGCTGCAATATCACAAATGTAATGGATTCTGTGTCCTGTCGAAGGAAGAGAAAGCCAGGAAGCACGTAGTGATTCACACACAAAGCACATAGAAGATCAAATACAAAACAAAGCATTTAACGTGCTACTTTAGTTACGATGGGATTTGAGAAACTACTAAATTAAATGAATTTAAGATGAAGTTTATGATGTTCTACTTTAATGACAAAATAAACTACGTGATTAAAGTGGAAATTTTGAGATTAAAATTGACATTTTCTGCTTTTTTTCCCACTGTGTGCCTATTTTTTTTTTCTTTGTACCCTAATAAGCTTTCATACGACACTCAAACTGTGGGCTACGTCTCACCTTTTCACTGCAACTTTGATATGTGACAGCTTCTTTTTTATTTCGGGCACTGTGCGACTTTATGAACTTGAGCTGTTGAGTTTCTCCAACACGCTATGTCACTCGATCAAATTCCTTTTGTTGTTTATACCACTGTTTAAACCAACAAATAGTACGTTTTTCCCTGCCTCCACTTGGTATTCGCTGAAATTCTATTTTCCCCCGTGCTTTTCCCATTGCCTTTTCACAGAAAGCTGAGCTTAAGGGCTATTTATATTGATTTGCATATTCAAAGAGGCGTAATTCTGGGAGGAGTTGGGGTGGAGCAGCAGGTGCGTGCACATGCGTTTATCTTCACGCTGACCGGGATTTATGTAGCAAAAGAACGTGGAAGTTGGCGTACGCATAGATTCCTGCATCTGGATTTTTTTGTGTGTAAGCACATTTCGGCTTACGTCATGTTATAGTGCGAATTCTATGCATTCCGTTATGCATGAGGCCCCTGTTCAATGATTTGAAACAGAATCAACTGTTGTGCGTGCAACTGTCATCTGTGAATGAGCCTCAGAAATGTGCGTTCGCATTTGTTCCTTGCTGCAGGTGTTGCGTTCGGAAAGGTGAATAATAAAGAGAATGCAAATTGGACCTTGCGATGATCCATTGAAAAGGGTATTGATTCTGTGCAAGGCCTGATCGTGAAACGTCACTGATTTTGAGGTTTGATTGACATTGGGAGGTGGGAACAAAGCGGACTGAATTGGATCCAACGCTTCCTGCTTACACTCCGCCCATCTGTCCTGCCGGCGGTCCTTTAAGTAGCGCAGCAATTTTAAGTGCAGTATGCGTGTTAAAGCGAATCATTACCAGGCACCAGTTGCTTTACAGGGGTCTCCAATCCCCCAAATGCCACTGATCATGTGTCATTTCCTCACGGTGGACACATTTACAACATTATGGAGAATTTATAAAGGTAAATTGCTCAGTTGTATGCAGTGAGTTAAAAGCTTCTCTTTCTGAGTTCAGTTTGTTCACTCACAGTACTTTATGTGGTGCAAAACTGAGAAATTTGACTTCTTCATCTTCAGATGTGATATTACTTTTGTAGGTGGTGCAAACAAAAACATTTAGTGGGAGTGCAAGGCATAGAAAAAGTTAGAAGCACTGCTCAGCTGTCTCTGTCATGGATCCTACAGTCGAACTAACTTCCTCCCTTCTCACGAGGCTAGCCTCACCTTTAATAACAAAGAAATTAAATAATTAATAGGACTACTACTATGCAGTGTGAACTACAACCTGCCACGGCTAATTCTAACTTTGCAATACATAATACGTCATGCCTGCTTAGCTATAATATATTATTGCATATCCTTCCATAGATGGTTTCTTCATATGACGCAGTCATAATAAGATGCCACGCTGGTCATATCATTTTCTGTAATACTGAAAAATACCCACAAACCTCCATCCTATCATCGCACCACTGCACCACAACGTTGCACAAACCTGTTGCTTTTCCTTCTTTGCTGCCTCGGCCTCATCACCATCACCAGACTGACTCTCTTTGGCTGCTAGCGGGAGCACAAGTGACACACAGCCATTCACCGCAGGTCACATAATATTGCATCTTACATTCACTGAACATTTTCCCTTTCTTAACAGGTTACACATCGCCTAAAGTCTAAAAGCTATGTGGCGGGGCAGCATTATTTAATGTGCTAATGTTAACAGAGTTGTCAAGCGAAGTGATGTTGCCGCAAGAACCTCAGCACGTTTTAGACGATGTGACAGACTGTGAGGCCAGTCGCCTTTGATACTGTCGCTAGCTGGCTGCTTTGGTGACAAACCAAATGCAGTGTTGAAAACTGTGAAAACCGGGCCTATACTTTTGGGGCCCTGAAGCTTGAACTGTTATGGGGGACACCTTCATAACCAGAAATGATGTCTGGGTAACCACTGCTGTCTTCTTCAATGAGGCTGGTCCACAACAGATCGGCACCTTTTTTAAATGTAACCCCAACATCTCAGATTTTGAATAAAATAGCTGCACTGGATTATCCCACATGATAAAGTCACTGGCCTTATATTTTACAAAATACATGAAAATTAAAGTCACTTCTGGGGGGGCCCCGAAATGTGGAGCCCTGAAGATTAAGCTTCATTAGTTTCACAGCAGATCCACCTTGGTTGTAAACTTAATGATATTTTTAACTGTTTTTTGAACAGTCTATTTAATGTTTCAGCTGCTGTATGAATCTGACTTTCCCCATGGGATTAATAAAATGAATCCAATCTAATCTAATCTAATCTAAATGACAGCTTTTCTTACTTTTTTAAATACAACTGGTATTTTTCATACATTGCACTGCACCCTCCTCCAGTAGTTTTTCTTCCACTTAATCCTTGCGATCACAGCACCGCCTTTCCTTTCTCTTTGGTCTCCATTGTAAAATTGTTAAATGCAGTGAGCAGACCATTTAAAATCAGCCCTGTTGTTTTGGACCCACTAGTGCCTGGGGCCTCCAACTCCGGTCCTGGAGAGCTACTGTGACCGCAGGTTTTCATTCCAACCCTTTTCTTAATTAGTGAGCAGATTTTGCTGCTAATTATCACTTTGCCTTAATTTTAATTGATGCACAACTTACCTTATTCCTTAATTAGCAACCAAACAATATTAAGACACAAAATGAACCAACACATACAGTAAATAATAACCTGCATCCATCACACAATAACTGATAATAAAGAAAGATGAAGGCCTCCTAAGTAATGTTGATCTGCTCAAGTCCACAAAACATTTTGACAGCCAGCGCTCTTAAAAAAGAACATCAACAGTTATGGAAATGTCTGCCATGACAGAATGAGTGCCATGGAATTAAATAAACGGGTTTAATTAGCAACGAGAACTGGCTTCAAGTTAAGAAACTGAATCAAGTGGTTGGTTGGAGTTTGAGGCCCCAACTTAATTGGTCATCTGTTGGCTCACTTCACATCAAAGTTATGTTTAGGTGCCGTTTAAGGAAAAAAGAATCAATTCAGCGGCCAGAGTCTCAAGAAAAGTCAATTAAAATAAGGAGATATAGTTAATTAGCAGCAAAATCTGGTCACATATTAAGAAAAGAGTTCGAAAGAAAACTTGCAGCCACAGTAGCTCTCCAGGACTGGAGTTGGAGACCCCTGCACTAATGGGATCAAGAAATAATCCGGTCAGGTTGGGGAGCATTCACTGGTACAGCGGGTTGCCACACCCATCACACAACAGATCAGGATCCCAGTTGGCAACCCCCCAGGCAGACATGCCAGCCAGTCCCACCCTCCACCATCTATCTTCCACAGCCAGGTGTTACGTGGGCATCCCCTTCAACTGGTCCAGCTGCTCGAGTCCTGAACAATGAGGATCCTGCAAATCATATCACCCTCAGGGAATCGCACCACATGGCTGTAGTGCCGTAACTGACGCTCCTCCCAATGCCTCTTTCGGGACTCCATGAGCAACACAAAGTCAAACCAGTGGTGCCAAAGGAGTCCTGTCTTCGTCTAGTGTCCATGTCTCTCAACAATATAGCAAAACAAGGAGCATCAGGACTCTAAAGACTTGGACCTTCGTCCTTTTTCATAGATATCGGAAGCACCACACACCCCTTTCCAGCAACCTCATGACCCCCCATACTCTCCCAATCCATCTACTGACTTCATAGGAAGAGTCACGAGAGACATGAATGTCACTGCTGAGGTAAGTAAACCTCTCAACAAGGTCGACACTCTCTCCACAGACAGACACACTGCAGATGGCTGTGCCTATGAAGTCATTAAAGGCTTGGATAATGCAAAATTTTTTAAAAAATTGACCAAAACTGCACTTTTACTCACAGCTATGATCACATTTCAGTGTTTTGACGTTAGAATGCTGTATTACATACCCCAATACTACGTTGTAATGTTTTTCTTTCTTCCTCCCAAGATGGCCAAACTGCGTTACAGCAAAGCCTGACCTGCCCAGCCATTTTGAACGTACAAGACTGCATGCAAGCTGATGGATGGACTATTATCTACTACCGTAAATGAGAAGGGTGTTTCAACTTTCAAATGGCACCACATCCCACTTTCTATGTTTCAGAATTTGTAAGGACTGTGGCCACCAGGAGGCGCTCCAGCTCCACAAACACCCGACACACACGCAGGCTCTGGACACGTCACTATTTACAAGGGTTTATTTGTGGGACAACAGCAATGCACAGTACAAGTACAATTCACACTCTTCTTCTCTCTGTCACCTTCCTTCCTCATTCTCTTTCTCCACTCCTCCCAGCAAGCTTGCTGCTTCTTTCATGCTGCACCCAGGTCTCTGATGGTGGCCCGTTACCATACTGTAGCCACCTAGTGATCCGGGGGAGGTAATGCCCTGTGTACCCTCTCTAACCTGCTTAGCCTTGAACAGGCACCGCGGGGGTCTGCTGGAGCCCACCCCATTGAGCATTGGGTGCCAGTCCATTGCACAGGGCACAGTAAAATAAGAGAAAAGGAATTCTGTTTTTTGTGTTACTTAAAAACAGTACAATTAGACTATTAGTTATTTAAATGTCATTGCATCTTTTGCAGGATATTCCTGACACTTTTATACTGTTTAGAAATGTATTCCAACACCTATTGAGCAAAACATTCAAGTGCATTTTTTTTGGTAGAACCTACAACCACACGCTCATTCAGGAAGTGGTCCCCCGAGGCAGAGAAGGCTCTGAGAGACTGCTTTGGAACTACGGACTGGGATATACTGCTGGGGTCACATAGTGAGAACATCGAAGAGGCTGTTGACTGCACTACTGACTACATCAACTTCTGTATGGACATTGTAGTTCCAGTAAGAACAGTACGCTGCTATTACAACAATAAGACATGGATTACAAGTGACATCAAAGGCCTTTTGAACCAGAAGGCTTTTAAAGGCGGTGATCAGCATGATCTCAAGCGCGTGCAGAAGGAACTCCGAGTCCAGCTCAGGGCGGCGAAAGAGCAGTACAGGAGAAAGCTGGAGCAGAAATTGCAGAACAACAGCATGAAGGAAGTGTGGGATGGGATGAAGATTATCACTGGCTGCAGCTCGAAGCGGGGTGCCACCATTGAGAGAGACGTGGAGAGAGCAAACCAAATGAACAACTTCTTAAACAGGTTTGACCACCCTAACCCACTCTCACCTCGGAGAACTGCACCCTCCACCCATCCTTCTGCTGATACCAGCATAGGTGAGACATTTCCACCCACAATTACAGCACCCCAGGTGAGTAGAGACCTGAGGAGACTTCGTGCCAGCAAAGCAGCGGGTCCAGATGGAGTATCGCCACGACTGCTGAATGCCTGTGCATTGGAGCTTGGGAGTCCTCTACAGCACATCTTCAACCTGAGCCTGGAACAGGGGAGAGTCTCGAGGCTTTGGAAAACATCTTGCATCACCCCAGTCCCAAAGGTAGCATGTCCTAGTAAGCTGAATGACTTCCGGCCTGTTGCTCTGACGTCACATGTGATGAAGACCATGGAGTGGCTGCTGCTTCACCACCTGAGGCCACAGGTCCACCACGCCCTCGACCCTCTGCAGTTTGCATACCAGGAGAAGGTGGGAGCGGAGGATGCCATCATCTATATGCTACACCGATCCCTCTCCGACTTGGACAGAGGCAGTGGTGCTGTAAGAATTATGTTTCTGGACTTCTCTAGCGCCTTCAACACCATCCAACCTCTGCTCCTTAGGGACAAGCTGACTGAGATGGGAGTAGACTCACACCTGGTGGCATGGATTGTGGACTATCTTACAGACAGACCTCAGTATGTACGTCTTGGGAACTTCAGGTCTGACATTGTGGTCAGCAACACAGGACCGCCGCAGGGGACTGTACTTTCTCTGGTCCTATTCAGCCAAGATACATCGGACTTCCAATACAACTTGGAATCATGCCATGTGCAAAAGTTCGCTGATGACACTGCTATTGTGGGCTGCATCAGGAGCGGGCAGGAGGAGGAGTATAGAAACCTAATCAAAGACTTTGGTAAATGGTGCGACTCAAACCACTTACACCTGAACACCAGCAAAACGAAGGAACTGGTGGTGGATTTTAGGAGGCCCAGGCCCCTCATGGACCCCATGATCATCAGAGGTGACTGTGTGCAGAGGGTGCAGACCTATAAATACCTGGGAGTGCAGCTGGATGATAAATTGGACTGATGCTGCAGATGTTTTACCAGACGGCTGTGGCGAGTGCCCTCTTCTACGCGGTGGTGTGCTGGGGAGGCAGCATAAAGATGAAGGACACCTCACGCTTGGACAAACTGGTGAGGAAGGCAGGCTCTATTGTAGGTATGGAGCTGGACAGTTTTTACATCTGTAGCAGAGCAACGGGCATTAAGCAAACTCCTGTCAATCATGAAGAATCCACTGCATCCACTGAACAGTGTCATCTCCAGGCAGAGGAGTACCTTCAGCGACAGACTGAGGAGATCGTTCCTCACCCACACTATGTGACTCTTCAGTTCCACCTGGGGGAGTAAATGCTAACATTACTCAAAGTTATTGTCTGTTTCTACCTGCATTTTTATTACTCTTTAATTTAATATTATGAATATTGAGTGAAGAATGATACATTTATATAGCCAGTTAAATCAAAGTAGCAGAAACATGGACAAAAACGAGACTCCGTTTAAAGGGTTAAGAAAATGGATGGGTGGTTCGTTTCAACTTCACCGCGAGGGGTTGTACCAATTGAGTAGGGGGCGCCCCTTTTTTTCTTTTCCCTAGAATTGATACCTGCCCGGGTTATACCACTTGGGCAGGGACCGTCTCTTTCTACATTGGACTAAATGCGCTTGCGTGTTTTATGAGAATTTGAAATCGTGTACAGGGCAGCCCGACCGGCCCACCGGGAATTCTCCGCCCCTGCCTACAGATCTCGTGTTGTAATCTGTTGTTTGAGGGAAACACCATACAAGTTATTCATTGTTTGCTCAGGAAAATGCAAGCTGCTTATTCTTCCAATGGAAATGCGCTGCATCAAAAGAAGTTTGCTTGCCTGACCTAGTGGCTCAGTACTGCTCAGCTCATTTCATTTATCATGCCCCATCGTTTTCTAGCCGTTTCCTGCAGACATCTTGGCTACAGATCGCCTTTGGTCAGCAGCATTCACATTCACTGATGGCTAACTCTTAGATTGCTAATCATGAGCCGCATGCTGACCATAATGTCTTTTTTATCGCGTTTAGCTTGGCCTGGCTACAGAACGAGTGGGCGAACGATGCAACAGGCAAATTCTAATCACATTTTCAGCCGGGTTTGCAAATGCAGCAGAAAAAGAGAATTAATGTCCCGTAAAAGTAATTACTTTGGAGATCGTAGGAGGAAGCGCCAAGCAGATGAGCGAACGGTACAGTAGAGGACCGCAGGGACTCGACCATTCGCTGAAACCAGAGCGCGCCCTCTGGTGTACGCACTGGGACTCCGCACTCTAGCTAATTTTCATTATTGAGGATTGATTAAATTCGTCCGTTAGTCAGTCATTTTGCATCCCGCTTAGTCCGGAACAGGGTCGCAGGGGTCTGCTGGAGCCGATTTCAGGACGCAAAGCAGGAACAAACCCTGGACAGGACCCCAGTCCATCGCAGGGTGAACTGGCACACACACTAGGGCCAAATTAGAATCGCCAATTCACCTAACCTGCATGTCACTGGACTGTGAGAGGAGTTTGGATTATTTTTGCCACAATTACATGTAATCCAACGTGTTAACTACATTGAAATGTGACCCTGTAGTTAGGATAACCCGCTATGGGTTGGATGATGGATGGATGGACGGAAATGCAATGGGCTATTTAATTTTGGCACGGTTTTATCGTGTCATGAGTAAAAACATATCAACCAAATGATCGTTTATTCTTCACTACGACACAAAATTTTTGGGTCAGTTTAAAATTAAATACAAAAGCGCACTGGGTTTAATTTATGATCATAGATCGCATTTCTAATACAAAAGCAGGCGTATTGCATTTCGCTTAGCGGTACTTCCGCGTGTGTTGCATTTCGATTCGAGACCGCGCTTCAAATGCGCCGATACAATAAGTAATTCAATGATCAATCGGCGTCAAAAGGCGGGGAAAGGGGTGTTAACAGTTAGGGAAAAGAGGCGGCCAATTCTCAACTATGAATTTCCCCTTGGGATTAATAAAAGTATCTATCTATCTATCTATCTATCTATCTATCTAAACGTTTCTGTGAACTGGCGGCGAGCATAGGTTAAGTCAATAGGGACTTTAGAGTGATTAACTGAAACAGTGAAAATGTCACGTATTAGGTCTCGCTGAAAAAGTTTACATTTATATCATGTTGTCTAAAGTTGTGTTCTTTTTCTACATTTTTTTAATTAAGCCTTGTGATTACATTTTCGACGTGTGGGTTGTTAGCGGTTTTAACCAAATACTGAATACAATTAAACATTTTTTAGCGTCATCAAGCTTGATTTATTCGCAACTATTTATTCGTAGCTTCTGTAATATCCATCCATCCATTTTCTAACCCGCTGAATCCGAATACAGGGTCACGGGGGTCTGCTGGAGCCAATCCCAGCTTCTGTAATAGCCAGACACTATATACAGTAGTTCGAAATTACCGTTTAGATTGCCATTTTCCATTCGTCCGTTCAATGAGAAGGCGCATCCCCGCCTTCTTTAAAGTATAACACTCTCCGGATTGGAACGGCCCTTTCCTCGCCTTTTGACCCCGATTGGTCACTTACTGAATCGAAATGGAATAGGCATGGAGCTGCCGCTAAGCTTAGCTATGACACCCGATTTATGGACGTGAATCACAACGTAACACGCCTTTTATTCCATTTTAAACTGAAAAGAAAATTACGTCCAGTTTGGAAAAGCAATAGATCGTTTTTTTTCATAATACAGTATATATATATATATATATATATATATATATATATATATATATATATATATATATATATATGTGTGTGTGTATATGGTGGCGCAGTGGTTGCGCTGATGCCTCGCAATTAGGAGATCACTTCACTTCCCGGGTCCTCCCTGCGTGGAGTTTGCATGTTCTCCCCATGTCTGCGTGGGTTTCCTCCCACAATCCAAAGGTTAGGCGGATAGTGTGTGCTTGGTGTGTGGGTGTGTTTGTGTGTGTCCTGCGGTGGGTTGGCACCTTGCCCAGGATTGGTTCCTGCCTTGTGCCCTGTGTTGGCTGGGATTGGCTCCAGCAGACCCCTGTGACCCTGTGTTTGGATTCAGTGGGTTATAAATGGATGGATATATATATATATATATATATATATATATGTGTGTGTGTGTGTATATATATATCTTTGTGTATATATACTGTATGTGTATCTATACTAATAAAAGGCAAAGCCCTCATCACTAATTCTCCAACTTCCCGTGTAGGTAGAAGGCTGAAATTTGGCAGGCTCATTCCTTACAGCTTACTTACAAAAGTTGAGCAGGTTTCATTTCGAAATTCTACACGTAAAGGTCGACAACGTCCGTCATGTTAAACTTTCTTATTTTTGGCCCCATCTTCACGAAATTTGGTATGCGGCTTCCCTGAGCTAACCAAAACCAATGTACATACTTATTTCGGTGGTATGACGCCACTGTCGGCCGCCATATTGAACTTTTCAACGGTCTTTGTTACTTATGGGCCCATCTTCAAGAAATTTGGTACGCGGGTTCCCAACGCTAACTAAATCCTACTTACGTACATATATACGTCCATAGCCTGCACCTCGGTCACCGTGTGAGGCGGCGTTGGGTCTCCCATCCCAATGCCTCCCACGTTGTTGGCTGCCTGCCTATATAAGACCGTCCGTCGCTCTGGTCTCTACATTCCCTTCCTTGCTTCGCCACGGGATTCATGTCTCCCTGCTGATAACTGCACCCTTTTTATTTAATCCAGTGTAGTTATTTTTTACTTACTTTACATTGTTCAGGTACCCATTTCCTTTATCATTCCAACCGTACCCCCATTAACATGTCTATCGAGGTGATCACCATCGATCAAAGAACTGTCACT